>NW_026646792.1:0-80201 GCF_949987535.1 Balaenoptera acutorostrata | reverse complement strand
TGCTCGGGTTCGCCATTCCAGCCGATTTACTAGCCATCTCCCTCCTTGGAGAATCAGCACCTTTAACCTCCTGTTCCGTACAGGTTGCAATTTGTCCTGAGGATGAACGGGAAGAGGGGGAACCAATGAGAGACTAGCTCTAGGTGTTGGGACAGGCACAGGTCACTCTATTTTCCCATCAGGAAGAAGAATCAAGCACAAGCTCAGCCTGCCCCCCGAACCAGAAGAGGGCCTGAAGCAATCCTGCGCTTTTGCGGCCAGCTCCCAAAAAAGCGAGTTGAAAAATGGAGCTCAGGGGCACTGCAATTCACAAACCTGCAGAGTTTTAAATGATACCTCTCGTCCACAAATATATTAAGGGAAGGCAACGAAGAGGCTTTGAAAGCAAGGCAGAATTGCAGGAAACAGATTTCAGGAGGTAGATTCGAATCGCCTTGAAAGCACATGAAAAGCGGCAAAACGTGGACAATGATGCCCTTGGCCAAAAAGGGCGTATGCGTTTTTTCCTGAATATATTCAGGAAAAAACGCATACGCCCTTTTTGGCCAACCAAGCAACCTGGAAAGGCCAATCAGCGCTCCAAAGAAGTCTCGCTTCCCAGCGGGCAAAAGGGCCATGCGGAAAAAAGTGTCCAAACCAGAAATGCAGGACCGGCCATGGAGAAATGGGAGCCTTGCTACGCTGATGGGTGGGATGTAAATTGCCAACAGCCACTCTGGAGAAGTGTACGGTGTGTCCTGAAACATCTAAAAAACACAGCTTGGAGAGCATAGGGCACTTCCACTCATGGGCGTATAAATTGGGAAAACTAAACATCAGCAAGACACAGGCACCCCAAAGTTTAGGGCTGCTCTGTGGACAAGAAGCCCCACTTCATTACACCTTAAATATCCTAGGAAAGAGAAAAATGGATAAAGAAGTTGTGGTCCTCATGTACAATGGAATATCACTCAGCCATGAAATCAACGTCATAAGGCTAGTAGCAGCACGATGAGTGGATTTAGGTACGACGATTCTAAGTGAAATAAGTCACACAGAAAAAGACACTTATCATAAGATATCACTTCTAGAGGGAATGTAAAAACCGCTACACTTGAACTGAATTGCAAAACAGAACAGAGTCACACGTTTAGGAAACACACTATGGCTGCTGAACGGGAAAGGTGAGGTGGGGTGATGCATAAAACAAGGGTTTCAAATTAGCTCTGATACCGTTCCATAAACCCAATATGTAAGAGACAAGACCTATTCCTTTTTCAGTGAACTGGACTCAACACCCCCTAGTCACCGCACAAG
This sequence comes from Balaenoptera acutorostrata, assembly GCF_949987535.1. Taxonomy (NCBI): domain Eukaryota; kingdom Metazoa; phylum Chordata; class Mammalia; order Artiodactyla; family Balaenopteridae; genus Balaenoptera; species Balaenoptera acutorostrata. Next base: position 78,905 of record NW_026646792.1, on the reverse strand, counting down.
AATATATCTGACTAGTAAGAATCTTCAAACCTATGTATTGATATCTCTCTGTAAGTGAGTCAAGGGGGTGTAAAGCGGCATAAACACAGCCGTGAAAAGCAGCTAAACCCCATTATAAAAATAAATTACTTTTCAAAACCCGTGAAACAAAGACAGTGAAAGAGAGAGAAATTCTTACAAAATTGGTTCAGGGGCTGTGATGCAACCTGGATTGACCATATCTAGACCCACAGCTGATTGAGACATAAGGGTGGACACTCTTGGGGCTGAGAGGTTCGGTGAGGTTGGGTGAGCCAACGCAGACCCTTTCAAGTAATACTGCATGGTACCCATCCCATGGGTCCCAAATCTCCAGGTTCAAGGGCATCTTCCTACGTCGAAAACAGGCATGAGAAACCCAGAAGATGGTACACCGTGCGATCGGGAAAGGTTTCTAAAACGCACCTCATTTCTCATCTCCTTTGCTCGGGTTCGCCATTCCAGCCGATTTACTAGCCATCTCCCTCCTTGGAGAATCAGCACCTTTAACCTCCTGTTCCGTACAGGTTGCAATTTGTCCTGAGGATGAACGGGAAGAGGGGGAACCAATGAGAGACTAGCTCTAGGTGTTGGGACAGGCACAGGTCACTCTATTTTCCCATCAGGAAGAAGAATCAAGCACAAGCTCAGCCTGCCCCCCGAACCAGAAGAGGGCCTGAAGCAATCCTGCGCTTTTGCGGCCAGCTCCCTTAAAAGCGAGTTGAAAAATGGAGCTCAGGGGCACTGCAATTCACAAACCTGCAGAGTTTTAAATGATACCTCTCGTCCACAAATATATTAAGGGAAGGCAACGAAGAGGCTTTGAAAGCAAGGCAGAATTGCAGGAAACAGATTTCAGGAGGTAGATTCGAATCGCCTTGAAAGCACATGAAAAGCGGCAAAACGTGGACAATGATGCCCTTGGCCAAAAAGGGCGTATGCGTTTTTTCCTGAATATATTCAGGAAAAAACGCATACGCCCTTTTTGGCCAACCAAGCAACCTGGAAAGGCCAATCAGCGCTCCAAAGAAGTCTCGCTTCCCAGCGGGCAAAAGGGCCATGCGGAAAAAAGTGTCCAAACCAGAAATGCAGGACCGGCCATGGAGAAATGGGAGCCTTGCTACGCTGATGGGTGGGATGTAAATTGCCAACAGCCACTCTGGAGAAGTGTACGGTGTGTCCTGAAACATCTAAAAAACACAGCTTGGAGAGCATAGGGCACTTCCACTCATGGGCGTATAAATTGGGAAAACTAAACATCAGCAAGACACAGGCACCCCAAAGTTTAGGGCTGCTCTGTGGACAAGAAGCCCCACTTCATTACACCTTAAATATCCTAGGAAAGAGAAAAATGGATAAAGAAGTTGTGGTCCTCATGTACAATGGAATATCACTCAGCCATGAAATCAACGTCATAAGGCTAGTAGCAGCACGATGAGTGGATTTAGGTACGACGATTCTAAGTGAAATAAGTCACACAGAAAAAGACACTTATCATAAGATATCACTTCTAGAGGGAATGTAAAAACCGCTACACTTGAACTGAATTGCAAAACAGAACAGAGTCACACGTTTAGGAAACACACTATGGCTGCTGAACGGGAAAGGTGAGGTGGGGTGATGCATAAAACAAGGGTTTCAAATTAGCTCTGATACCGTTCCATAAACCCAATATGTAAGAGACAAGACCTATTCCTTTTTCAGTGAACTGGACTCAACACCCCCTAGTCACCGCACAAGAATATATCTGACTAGTAAGAATCTTCAAACCTATGTATTGATATCTCTCTGTAAGTGAGTCAAGGGGGTGTAAAGCGGCATAAACACAGCCGTGAAAAGCAGCTAAACCCCATTATAAAAATAAATTACTTTTCAAAACCCGTGAAACAAAGACAGTGAAAGAGAGAGAAATTCTTACAAAATTGGTTCAGGGGCTGTGATGCAACCTGGATTGACCATATCTAGACCCACAGCTGATTGAGACATAAGGGTGGACACTCTTGGGGCTGAGAGGTTCGGTGAGGTTGGGTGACCCAACGCAGACCCTTTCAAGTAATACTGCATGGTACCCATCCCATGGGTCCCAAATCTCCAGGTTCAAGGGCATCTTCCTACGTCGAAAACAGGCATGAGAAACCCAGAAGATGGTACACCGTGCGATCGGGAAAGGTTTCTAAAACGCACCTCATTTCTCATCTCCTTTGCTCGGGTTCGCCATTCCAGCCGATTTACTAGCCATCTCCCTCCTTGGAGAATCAGCACCTTTAACCTCCTGTTCCGTACAGGTTGCAATTTGTCCTGAGGATGAACGGGAAGAGGGGGAACCAATGAGAGACTAGCTCTAGGTGTTGGGACAGGCACAGGTCACTCTATTTTCCCATCAGGAAGAAGAATCAAGCACAAGCTCAGCCTGCCCCCCGAACCAGAAGAGGGCCTGAAGCAATCCTGCGCTTTTGCGGCCAGCTCCCTTAAAAGCGAGTTGAAAAATGGAGCTCAGGGGCACTGCAATTCACAAACCTGCAGAGTTTTAAATGATACCTCTCGTCCACAAATATATTAAGGGAAGGCAACGAAGAGGCTTTGAAAGCAAGGCAGAATTGCAGGAAACAGATTTCAGGAGGTAGATTCGAATCGCCTTGAAAGCACATGAAAAGCGGCAAAACGTGGACAATGATGCCCTTGGCCAAAAAGGGCGTATGCGTTTTTTCCTGAATATATTCAGGAAAAAACGCATACGCCCTTTTTGGCCAACCAAGCAACCTGGAAAGGCCAATCAGCGCTCCAAAGAAGTCTCGCTTCCCAGCGGGCAAAAGGGCCATGCGGAAAAAAGTGTCCAAACCAGAAATGCAGGACCGGCCATGGAGAAATGGGAGCCTTGCTACGCTGATGGGTGGGATGTAAATTGCCAACAGCCACTCTGGAGAAGTGTACGGTGTGTCCTGAAACATCTAAAAAACACAGCTTGGAGAGCATAGGGCACTTCCACTCATGGGCGTATAAATTGGGAAAACTAAACATCAGCAAGACACAGGCACCCCAAAGTTTAGGGCTGCTCTGTGGACAAGAAGCCCCACTTCTTTACACCTTAAATATCCTAGGAAAGAGAAAAATGGATAAAGAAGTTGTGGTCCTCATGTACAATGGAATATCACTCAGCCATGAAATCAACGTCATAAGGCTAGTAGCAGCACGATGAGTGGATTTAGGTACGACGATTCTAAGTGAAATAAGTCACACAGAAAAAGACACTTATCATAAGATATCACTTCTAGAGGGAATGTAAAAACCGCTACACTTGAACTGAATTGCAAAACAGAACAGAGTCACACGTTTAGGAAACACACTATGGCTGCTGAACGGGAAAGGTGAGGTGGGGTGATGCATAAAACAAGGGTTTCAAATTAGCTCTGATACCGTTCCATAAACCCAATATGTAAGAGACAAGACCTATTCCTTTTTCAGTGAACTGGACTCAACACCCCCTAGTCACCGCACAAGAATATATCTGACTAGTAAGAATCTTCAAACCTATGTATTGATATCTCTCTGTAAGTGAGTCAAGGGGGTGTAAAGCGGCATAAACACAGCCGTGAAAAGCAGCTAAACCCCATTATAAAAATAAATTACTTTTCAAAACCCGTGAAACAAAGACAGTGAAAGAGAGAGAAATTCTTACAAAATTGGTTCAGGGGCTGTGATGCAACCTGGATTGACCATATCTAGACCCACAGCTGATTGAGACATAAGGGTGGACACTCTTGGGGCTGAGAGGTTCGGTGAGGTTGGGTGAGCCAACGCAGACCCTTTCAAGTAATACTGCATGGTACCCATCCCATGGGTCCCAAATCTCCAGGTTCAAGGGCATCTTCCTACGTCGAAAACAGGCATGAGAAACCCAGAAGATGGTACACCGTGCGATCGGGAAAGGTTTCTAAAACGCACCTCATTTCTCATCTCCTTTGCTCGGGTTCGCCATTCCAGCCGATTTACTAGCCATCTCCCTCCTTGGAGAATCAGCACCTTTAACCTCCTGTTCCGTACAGGTTGCAATTTGTCCTGAGGATGAACGGGAAGAGGGGGAACCAATGAGAGACTAGCTCTAGGTGTTGGGACAGGCACAGGTCACTCTATTTTCCCATCAGGAAGAAGAATCAAGCACAAGCTCAGCCTGCCCCCCGAACCAGAAGAGGGCCTGAAGCAATCCTGCGCTTTTGCGGCCAGCTCCCTTAAAAGCGAGTTGAAAAATGGAGCTCAGGGGCACTGCAATTCACAAACCTGCAGAGTTTTAAATGATACCTCTCGTCCACAAATATATTAAGGGAAGGCAACGAAGAGGCTTTGAAAGCAAGGCAGAATTGCAGGAAACAGATTTCAGGAGGTAGATTCGAATCGCCTTGAAAGCACATGAAAAGCGGCAAAACGTGGACAATGATGCCCTTGGCCAAAAAGGGCGTATGCGTTTTTTCCTGAATATATTCAGGAAAAAACGCATACGCCCTTTTTGGCCAACCAAGCAACCTGGAAAGGCCAATCAGCGCTCCAAAGAAGTCTCGCTTCCCAGCGGGCAAAAGGGCCATGCGGAAAAAAGTGTCCAAACCAGAAATGCAGGACCGGCCATGGAGAAATGGGAGCCTTGCTACGCTGATGGGTGGGATGTAAATTGCCAACAGCCACTCTGGAGAAGTGTACGGTGTGTCCTGAAACATCTAAAAAACACAGCTTGGAGAGCATAGGGCACTTCCACTCATGGGCGTATAAATTGGGAAAACTAAACATCAGCAAGACACAGGCACCCCAAAGTTTAGGGCTGCTCTGTGGACAAGAAGCCCCACTTCATTACACCTTAAATATCCTAGGAAAGAGAAAAATGGATAAAGAAGTTGTGGTCCTCATGTACAATGGAATATCACTCAGCCATGAAATCAACGTCATAAGGCTAGTAGCAGCACGATGAGTGGATTTAGGTACGACGATTCTAAGTGAAATAAGTCACACAGAAAAAGACACTTATCATAAGATATCACTTCTAGAGGGAATGTAAAAACCGCTACACTTGAACTGAATTGCAAAACAGAACAGAGTCACACGTTTAGGAAACACACTATGGCTGCTGAACGGGAAAGGTGAGGTGGGGTGATGCATAAAACAAGGGTTTCAAATTAGCTCTGATACCGTTCCATAAACCCAATATGTAAGAGACAAGACCTATTCCTTTTTCAGTGAACTGGACTCAACACCCCCTAGTCACCGCACAAGAATATATCTGACTAGTAAGAATCTTCAAACCTATGTATTGATATCTCTCTGTAAGTGAGTCAAGGGGGTGTAAAGCGGCATAAACACAGCCGTGAAAAGCAGCTAAACCCCATTATAAAAATAAATTACTTTTCAAAACCCGTGAAACAAAGACAGTGAAAGAGAGAGAAATTCTTACAAAATTGGTTCAGGGGCTGTGATGCAACCTGGATTGACCATATCTAGACCCACAGCTGATTGAGACATAAGGGTGGACACTCTTGGGGCTGAGAGGTTCGGTGAGGTTGGGTGACCCAACGCAGACCCTTTCAAGTAATACTGCATGGTACCCATCCCATGGGTCCCAAATCTCCAGGTTCAAGGGCATCTTCCTACGTCGAAAACAGGCATGAGAAACCCAGAAGATGGTACACCGTGCGATCGGGAAAGGTTTCTAAAACGCACCTCATTTCTCATCTCCTTTGCTCGGGTTCGCCATTCCAGCCGATTTACTAGCCATCTCCCTCCTTGGAGAATCAGCACCTTTAACCTCCTGTTCCGTACAGGTTGCAATTTGTCCTGAGGATGAACGGGAAGAGGGGGAACCAATGAGAGACTAGCTCTAGGTGTTGGGACAGGCACAGGTCACTCTATTTTCCCATCAGGAAGAAGAATCAAGCACAAGCTCAGCCTGCCCCCCGAACCAGAAGAGGGCCTGAAGCAATCCTGCGCTTTTGCGGCCAGCTCCCTTAAAAGCGAGTTGAAAAATGGAGCTCAGGGGCACTGCAATTCACAAACCTGCAGAGTTTTAAATGATACCTCTCGTCCACAAATATATTAAGGGAAGGCAACGAAGAGGCTTTGAAAGCAAGGCAGAATTGCAGGAAACAGATTTCAGGAGGTAGATTCGAATCGCCTTGAAAGCACATGAAAAGCGGCAAAACGTGGACAATGATGCCCTTGGCCAAAAAGGGCGTATGCGTTTTTTCCTGAATATATTCAGGAAAAAACGCATACGCCCTTTTTGGCCAACCAAGCAACCTGGAAAGGCCAATCAGCGCTCCAAAGAAGTCTCGCTTCCCAGCGGGCAAAAGGGCCATGCGGAAAAAAGTGTCCAAACCAGAAATGCAGGACCGGCCATGGAGAAATGGGAGCCTTGCTACGCTGATGGGTGGGATGTAAATTGCCAACAGCCACTCTGGAGAAGTGTACGGTGTGTCCTGAAACATCTAAAAAACACAGCTTAGAGAGCATAGGGCACTTCCACTCATGGGCGTATAAATTGGGAAAACTAAACATCAGCAAGACACAGGCACCCCAAAGTTTAGGGCTGCTCTGTTGACAAGAACCCCCACTTCATTACACCTTAAATATCCTAGGAAAGAGAAAAATGGATAAAGAAGTGGTGGTCCTCATGTACAATGGAATATCACTCAGCCAGGAAATCCACGTCATAAGGCTAGTAGCAGCACGATGAGTGGATTTAGGTACGACGATTCTAAGTGAAATAAGTCACACAGAAAAAGACACTTATCATAAGATATCACTTAGAGAGGGAATGTAAAAACCGCTACACTTGAACTGAATTACAAAACAGAACAGAGTCACACGTTTAGAAAACACACTATGGCTGCTGAACGGGAAAGGTGAGGTGGGGTGGTGCATAAAACAAGGGTTTCAAATTAGCTCCGATACCGTTCCATAAACCCAATATGTAAGAGACAAGACCTATTCCTTTTTCAGTGAACTGGACTCAACACCCCCTAGTCACCGCACAAGAATATATCTGACTAGTAAGAATCTTCAAACCTATGTATTGATATCTCTCTGTAAGTGAGTCAAGGGGGTGTAAAGGGGATAAACACAGCCGTGAAAAGCAGCTAAACCCCATTATAAATATAAATTACTTTTCAAAACCCGTGAAACAAAGACAGTGAAAGAGAGAGAAATTCTTACAAAATTGGTTCAGGGGCTGTGATGCAACCTGGACTGACCATATCTAGACCCACAGCTGATTGAGACATAAGGGTGGACACTCTTGGGGCTGAGAGGTTCGGTGAGGTTGGGTGAGCCAACGCAGACCCTTTTAAGTAATACTGCATGGTACCCATCCCATGGGTCCCAAATATCCAGGTTCAAGGGCATCTTCCTACGTCGAAAACAGGCATGAGAAACCCAGAAGATGGTACACCGTGTGATCGGGAAAGGTTTCTAAAACGCACCTCTTTTCTCATCTCCTTTGCTCGGGTTCGCCATTCCAGCCGATTTACTAGCCATCTCCCTCCTTGGAGAATCAGCACCTTTAACCTCCTGTTCCGTACAGGTTGCAATTTGTCCTGAGGATGAACGGGAAGAGGGGGAACCAATGAGAGACTAGCTCTAGGTGTTGGGACAGGCACAGGTCACTCTATTTTCCCATCAGGAAGAAGAATCAAGCACAAGCTCAGCCTGCCCCCCGAACCAGAAGAGGGCCTGAAGCAATCCTGCGCTTTTGCGGCCAGCTCCCAAAAAAGCGAGTTGAAAAATGGAGCTCAGGGGCACTGCAATTCACAAACCTGCAGAGTTTTAAATGATACCTCTCGTCCACAAATATATTAAGGGAAGGCAACGAAGAGGCTTTGAAAGCAAGGCAGAATTGCAGGAAACAGATTTCAGGAGGTAGATTCGAATCGCCTTGAAAGCACATGAAAAGCGGCAAAACGTGGACAATGATGCCCTTGGCCAAAAAGGGCGTATGCGTTTTTTCCTGAATATATTCAGGAAAAAACGCATACGCCCTTTTTGGCCAACCAAGCAACCTGGAAAGGCCAATCAGCGCTCCAAAGAAGTCTCGCTTCCCAGCGGGCAAAAGGGCCATGCGGAAAAAAGTGTCCAAACCAGAAATGCAGGACCGGCCATGGAGAAATGGGAGCCTTGCTATGCTGATGGGTGGGATGTAAATTGCCAACAGGCACTCCGGAGAAGTGTACGGTGTGTTCTGAAATATCTAAAAACACAGCTTGGAGAGCATAGGGCACTTCCACTCATGGGCGTATAAATTGGGAAAACTAAAAATCAGCAAGACACAGGCACCCCAAAGTTTAGGGCTGCTCTGTTGACAAGAACCCCCACTTCATTACACCTTAAGTATCCTAGGAAAGAGAAAAATGGATAAAGAAGTTGTGGTCCTCATGTACAATGGAATATCACTCAGCCATGAAATCAACGTCATAAGGCTAGTAGCAGCACGATGAGTGGATTTAGGTACGACGATTCTAAGTGAAATAAGTCACACAGAAAAAGACACTTATCCTAAGATATCACTTCTAGAGGGAATGTAAAAACCGCTACACTTGAACTGAATTGCAAAACAGAACAGAGTCACACGTTTAGGAAACACACTATGGCTGCTGAACGGGAAAGGTGAGGTGGGGTGATGCATAAAACAAGGGTTTCAAATTAGCTCCGATACCGTTCCATAATCCCAATATGTAAGAGACAAGACCTATTCCTTTTTCAGTGAACTGGACTCAACACCCCCTAGTCACCGCACAAGAATATATCTGACTAGTAAGAATCTTCAAACCTATGTATTGATATCTCTCTGTAAGTGAGTCAAGGGGGTGTAAAGCGGCATAAACACAGCCGTGAAAAGCAGCTAAACCCCATTATAAAAATAAATTACTTTTCAAAACCCGTGAAACAAAGACAGTGAAAGAGAGAGAAATTCTTACAAAATTGGTTCAGGGGCTGTGATGCAACCTGGATTGACCATATCTAGACCCACAGCTGATTGAGACATAAGGGTGGACACTCTTGGGGCTGAGAGGTTCGGTGAGGTTGGGTGAGGCAACGCAGACCCTTTCAAGTAATACTGCATGGTACCCATCCCATGGGTCCCAAATCTCCAGGTTCAAGGGCATCTTCCTACGTCGAAAACAGGCATGAGAAACCCAGAAGATGGTACACCGTGTGATCGGGAAAGGTTTCTAAAACGCACCTCATTTCTCATCTCCTTTGCTCGGGTTCGCCATTCCAGCCGATTTACTAGCCATCTCCCTCCTTGGAGAATCAGCACCTTTAACCTCCTGTTCCGTACAGGTTGCAATTTGTCCTGAGGATGAAGGGGAAGAGGGGGAACTAATGAGAGACTAGCTCTAGGTGTTGGGACAGGCACAGGTCACTCTATTTTCCCATCAGAAAGAAGAATCAAGCACAAGCTCAGCCTGCCCCCCAGAACCAGAAGAGGGCCTGAAGCAATCCTGCGCTTTTGCGGCCAGCTCCCAAAAAAGCGAGTTGAAAAATGGAGCTCAGGGGCACTGCAATTCACAAACCTGCAGAGTTTTAAATGATACCTCTCATCCACAAATATATTAAGGGAAGGCAACGAAGAGGCTTTGAAAGCAAGGCAGAATTGCAGGAAACAGATTTCAGGAGGTAGATTTGAATCGCCTTGAAAGCACATGAAAAGCGGCAAAACGTGGACAATGATGCCCTTGGCCAAAAAGGGCGTATGCGTTTTTCCCTGAATATATTCAGGAAAAAACGCATACGCCCTTTTTGGCCAACCAAGCAACCTGGAAAGGCCAATCAGCGCTCCAAAGAAGTCTCGCTTCCCAGCGGGCAAAAGGGCCATGCGGAAAAAAGTGTCCAAACCAGAAATGCAGGACCGGCCATGGAGAAATGGGAGCCTTGCTACGCTGATGGGTGGGATGTAAATTGCCAACAGGCACTCCGGAGAAGTGTACGGTGTGTTCTGAAACATCTAAAAACACAGCTTGGAGAGCATAGGGCACTTCCACTCATGGGCGTATAAATTGGGAAAACTAAAAATCAGCAAGACACAGGCACCCCAAAGTTTAGGGCTGCTCTGTTGACAAGAACCCCCACTTCATTACACCTTAAATATCCTAGGAAAGAGAAAAATGGATAAAGAAGTTGTGGTCCTCATGTACAATGGAATATCCCTCAGCCATGAAATCAACGTCATAAGGCTAGTAGCAGCACGATGAGTGGATTTAGGTACGACGATTCTAAGTGAAATAAGTCACACAGAAAAAGTCACTTATCCTAAGATATCACTTCTAGAGGGAATGTAAAAACCGCTACACTTGAACTGAATTGCAAAACAGAACAGAGTCACACGTTTAGGAAACACACTATGGCTGCTGAACGGGAAAGGTGAGGTGGGGTGATGCATAAAACAAGGGTTTCAAATTAGCTCAGATACCGTTCCATAAACCCAATATGTAAGAGACAAGACCTATTCCTTTTTCAGTGAACTGGACTCAACACCCCCTATTCACCGCACAAGAATATATCTGACTAGTAAGAATCTTCAAACCTATGTATTGATATCTCTCTTTAAGTGAGTCAAGGGGGTGTAAAGCGGCATAAACACAGCCGTGAAAAGCAGCTAAACCCCATTATAAAAATAAATTACTTTTCAAAACCCGTGAAACAAAGACAGTGAAAGAGAGAGAAATTCTTACAAAATTCGTTCAGGGGCTGTGATGCAACCTGGATTGACCATATCTAGACCCACAGCTGATTGAGACATAAGGGTGGACACTCTTGGGGCTGAGAGGTTCGGTGAGGTTGGGTGAGCCAACGCAGACCCTTTCAAGTAATACTGCATGGTACCCATCCCATGGGTCCCAAATCTCCAGGTTCAAGGGCATCTTCCTACGTCGAAAACAGGCATGAGAAACCCAGAAGATGGTACACCGTGTGATCGGGAAAGGTTTCTAAAACGCACCTCATTTCTCATCTCCTTTGCTCGGGTTCGCCATTCCAGCCGATTTACTAGCCATCTCCCTCCTTGGAGAATCAGCACCTTTAACCTCCTGTTCCGTACAGGTTGCAATTTGTCCTGAGGATGAACGGGAAGAGGGGGAACCAATGAGAGACTAGCTCTAGGTGTTGGGACAGGCACAGGTCACTCTATTTTCCCATCAGGAAGAAGAATCAAGCACAAGCTCAGCCTGCCCCCCAGAACCAGAAGAGGGCCTGAAGCAATCCTGCGCTTTTGCGGCCAGCTCCCAAAAAAGCGAGTTGAAAAATGGAGCTCAGGGGCACTGCAATTCACAAACCTGCAGAATTTTAAATGATTCCTCTCGTCCACAAATATATTAAGGGAAGGCAACGAAGAGGCTTTGAAAGCAAGGCAGAATTGCAGGAAACAGATTTCAGGAGGTAGATTCGAATCGCCTTGAAAGCACATGAAAAGCGGCAAAACGTGGACAATGATGCCCTTGGCCAAAAAGGGCGTATGCGTTTTTTCCTGAATATATTCAGGAAAAAACGCATACGCCCTTTTTGGCCAACCAAGCAACCTGGAAAGGCCAATCAGCGCTCCAAAGAAGTCTCGCTTCCCAGCGGGCAAAAGGGCCATGCGGAAAAAAGTGTCCAAACCAGAAATGCAGGACCGGCCATGGAGAAATGGGAGCCTTGCTACGCTGATGGGTGGGATGTAAATTGCCAACAGCCACTCTGGAGAAGTGTACGGTGTGTTCTGAAACATCTAAAAAACACAGCATGGAGAGCATAGGGCACTTCCACTCATGGGCGTATAAATTGGGAAACTAAAAATCAGCAAGACACAGGCACCCCAAAGTTTAGGGCTGCTCTGTTGACAAGAACCCCCACTTCATTACACCTTAAATATCCTAGGAAAGAGAAAAATGGATAAAGAAGTGGTGGTCCTCATGTACAATGGAATATCACTCAGCCATGAAATCCACGTCATAAGGCTAGTAGCAGCACGATGAGTGGATTTAGGTACGACGATTCTAAGTGAAATAAGTCACACAGAAAAAGACACTTATCCTAAGATATCACTTCGAGAGGGAATGTAAAAACCGCTACACTTGAACTGAATTGCAAAACAGAACAGAGTCACACGTTTAGGAAACACACTATGGCTGCTGAACGGGAAAGGTGAGGTGGGGTGATGCATAAAACAAGGGTTTCAAATTAGCTCCGATACCGTTCCATAATCCCAATATGTAAGAGACAAGACCTATTCCTTTTTCAGTGAACTGGACTCAACACCCCCTAGTCACCGCACAAGAATATATCTGACTAGTAAGAATCTTCAAACCTATGTATTGATATCTCTCTGTAAGTGAGTCAAGGGGGTGTAAAGCGGCATAAACACAGCCGTGAAAAGCAGCTAAACCCCATTATAAAAATAAATTACTTTTCAAAACCCGTGAAACAAAGACAGTGAAAGAGAGAGAAATTCTTACAAAATTGGTTCAGGGGCTGTGATGCAACCTGGATTGACCATATCTAGACCCACAGCTGATTGAGACATAAGGGTGGACACTCTTGGGGCTGAGAGGTTCGGTGAGGTTGGGTGAGCCAATGCAGACCCTTTCAAGTAATACTGCATGGTACCCATCCCATGGGTCCCAAATCTCCAGGTTCAAGGGCATCTTCCTACGTCGAAAACAGGCATGAGAAACCCAGAAGATGGTACACCGTGTGATCGGGAAAGGTTTCTAAAACGCACCTCATTTCTCATCTCCTTTGCTCGGGTTCGCCATTCCAGCCGATTTACTAGCCATCTCCCTCCTTGGAGAATCAGCACCTTTAACCTCCTGTTCCGTACAGGTTGCAATTTGTCCTGAGGATGAAGGGGAAGAGGGGGAACTAATGAGAGACTAGCTCTAGGTGTTGGGACAGGCACAGGTCACTCTATTTTCCCATCAGGAAGAAGAATCAAGCACAAGCTCAGCCTGCCCCCCAGAACCAGAAGAGGGCCTGAAGCAATCCTGCGCTTTTGCGGCCAGCTCCCAAAAAAGCGAGTTGAAAAATGGAGCTCAGGGGCACTGCAATTCACAAACCTGCAGAGTTTTAAATGATACCTCTCGTCCACAAATATATTAAGGGAAGGCAACGAAGAGGCTTTGAAAGCAAGGCAGAATTGCAGGAAACAGATTTCAGGAGGTAGATTTGAATCGCCTTGAAAGCACATGAAAAGCGGCAAAACGTGGACAATGATGCCCTTGGCCAAAAAGGGCGTATGCGTTTTTTCCTGAATATATTCAGGAAAAAACGCATACGCCCTTTTTGGCCAACCAAGCAACCTGGAAAGGCCAATCAGCGCTCCAAAGAAGTCTCGCTTCCCAGCGGGCAAAAGGGCCATGCGGAAAAAAGTGTCCAAACCAGAAATGCAGGACCGGCCATGGAGAAATGGGAGCCTTGCTACGCTGATGGGTGGGATGTAAATTGCCAACAGGCACTCCGGAGAAGTGTACGGTGTGTTCTGAAACATCTAAAAACACAGCTTGGAGAGCATAGGGCACTTCCACTCATGGGCGTATAAATTGGGAAAACTAAAAATCAGCAAGACACAGGCACCCCAAAGTTTAGGGCTGCTCTGTTGACAAGAACCCCCACTTCATTACACCTTAAATATCCTAGGAAAGAGAAAAATGGATAAAGAAGTTGTGGTCCTCATGTACAATGGAATATCCCTCAGCCATGAAATCAACGTCATAAGGCTAGTAGCAGCACGATGAGTGGATTTAGGTACGACGATTCTAAGTGAAATAAGTCACACAGAAAAAGTCACTTATCCTAAGATATCACTTCTAGAGGGAATGTAAAAACCGCTACACTTGAACTGAATTGCAAAACAGAACAGAGTCACACGTTTAGGAAACACACTATGGCTGCTGAACGGGAAAGGTGAGGTGGGGTGATGCATAAAACAAGGGTTTCAAATTAGCTCCGATACCGTTCCATAAACCCAATATGTAAGAGACAAGACCTATTCCTTTTTCAGTGAACTGGACTCAACACCCCCTATTCACCGCACAAGAATATATCTGACTAGTAAGAATCTTCAAACCTATGTATTGATATCTCTCTTTAAGTGAGTCAAGGGGGTGTAAAGCGGCATAAACACAGCCGTGAAAAGCAGCTAAACCCCATTATAAAAATAAATTACTTTTCAAAACCCGTGAAACAAAGACAGTGAAAGAGAGAGAAATTCTTACAAAATTCGTTCAGGGGCTGTGATGCAACCTGGATTGACCATATCTAGACCCACAGCTGATTGAGACATAAGGGTGGACACTCTTGGGGCTGAGAGGTTCGGTGAGGTTGGGTGAGCCAACGCAGACCCTTTCAAGTAATACTGCATGGTACCCATCCCATGGGTCCCAAATCTCCAGGTTCAAGGGCATCTTCCTACGTCGAAAACAGGCATGAGAAACCCAGAAGATGGTACACCGTGTGATCGGGAAAGGTTTCTAAAACGCACCTCATTTCTCATCTCCTTTGCTCGGGTTCGCCATTCCAGCCGATTTACTAGCCATCTCCCTCCTTGGAGAATCAGCACCTTTAACCTCCTGTTCCGTACAGGTTGCAATTTGTCCTGAGGATGAACGGGAAGAGGGGGAACCAATGAGAGACTAGCTCTAGGTGTTGGGACAGGCACAGGTCACTCTATTTTCCCATCAGGAAGAAGAATCAAGCACAAGCTCAGCCTGCCCCCCAGAACCAGAAGAGGGCCTGAAGCAATCCTGCGCTTTTGCGGCCAGCTCCCAAAAAAGCGAGTTGAAAAATGGAGCTCAGGGGCACTGCAATTCACAAACCTGCAGAATTTTAAATGATTCCTCTCGTCCACAAATATATTAAGGGAAGGCAACGAAGAGGCTTTGAAAGCAAGGCAGAATTGCAGGAAACAGATTTCAGGAGGTAGATTCGAATCGCCTTGAAAGCACATGAAAAGCGGCAAAACGTGGACAATGATGCCCTTGGCCAAAAAGGGCGTATGCGTTTTTTCCTGAATATATTCAGGAAAAAACGCATACGCCCTTTTTGGCCAACCAAGCAACCTGGAAAGGCCAATCAGCGCTCCAAAGAAGTCTCGCTTCCCAGCGGGCAAAAGGGCCATGCGGAAAAAAGTGTCCAAACCAGAAATGCAGGACCGGCCATGGAGAAATGGGAGCCTTGCTACGCTGATGGGTGGGATGTAAATTGCCAACAGCCACTCTGGAGAAGTGTACGGTGTGTTCTGAAACATCTAAAAAACACAGCATGGAGAGCATAGGGCACTTCCACTCATGGGCGTATAAATTGGGAAACTAAAAATCAGCAAGACACAGGCACCCCAAAGTTTAGGGCTGCTCTGTTGACAAGAACCCCCACTTCATTACACCTTAAATATCCTAGGAAAGAGAAAAATGGATAAAGAAGTGGTGGTCCTCATGTACAATGGAATATCACTCAGCCATGAAATCCACGTCATAAGGCTAGTAGCAGCACGATGAGTGGATTTAGGTACGACGATTCTAAGTGAAATAAGTCACACAGAAAAAGACACTTATCATAAGATATCACTTAGAGAGGGAATGTAAAAACCGCTACACTTGAACTGAATTGCAAAACAGAACAGAGTCACACGTTTAGGAAACACACTATGGCTGCTGAACGGGAAAGGTGAGGTGGGGTGATGCATAAAACAAGGGTTTCAAATTAGCTCCGATACCGTTCCATAATCCCAATATGTAAGAGACAAGACCTATTCCTTTTTCAGTGAACTGGACTCAACACCCCCTATTCACCGCACAAGAATATATCTGACTAGTAAGAATCTTCAAACCTATGTATTGATATCTCTCTGTAAGTGAGTCAAGGGGGTGTAAAGCGGCATAAACACAGCCGTGAAAAGCAGCTAAACCCCATTATAAAAATAAATTACTTTTCAAAACCCGTGAAACAAAGACAGTGAAAGCGAGAGAAATTCTTTTTTTTTTTTTTTGTTTTTTTTTTTTTTTTTGTTTTTTTTTTTAAAGTGAGGGCAGACTTGTGGGACTGGGTATTTTCTTTTTTTATTTATTTATTTATTTATTTATTTATTTATTTATCTATCTATTTTTGGCTGTGTTGGGTCTTCGGTTCGCGCGAGGGCTTTCTCCAGTTGCGGCAAGTGGGGGCCCCTCTTCATCGCGGTGCGGGGACCGCTCTTCATCGCGGTGCGCGGGCCTTTCTCTATCGCGGCCCCTCCCGTCGCGGGGCACAGGCTCCAGACGCGCAGGCTCAGCAATTGTGGCTCACGGGCCCAGCTGCTCCGTGGCATGTGGGATCTTCCCAGACCAGGGCTCGAACCCGTGTCTCCTGCATTAGCAGGCAGATTCTCAACCACTGCGCCACCAGGGAAGCCCAGAGAGAAATTCTTATAAAATTCGTTCAGGGGCTGTGATGCAACCTGGATTGACCATATCTAGACCCACAGCTGATTGAGACATAAGGGTGGACACTCTTGGGGCTGAGAGGTTCGGTGAGGTTGGGTGAGCCAACGCAGACCCTTTCAAGTAATACTGCATGGTACCCATCCCATGGGTCCCATATCTCCAGGTTCAAGGGCATCTTCCTACGTCGAAAACAGGCATGAGAAACCCAGAAGATGGTACACCGTGTGATCGGGAAAGGTTTCTAAAACGCACCTCATTTCTCATCTCCTTTGCTCGGGTTCGCCATTCCAGCCGATTTACTAGCCATCTCCCTCCTTGGAGAATCAGCACCTTTAACCTCCTGTTCCGTACAGGTTGCAATTTGTCCTGAGGATGAACGGGAATAGTGGGAACCAATGAGAGCCTAGCTCTAGGTGTTGGGACAGGCACAGGTCACTCTATTTTCACATCAGGAAGAAGAATCAAGCACAAGCTCAGCCTGCCCCCCAGAACCAGAAGAGGGCCTGAAGCAATCCTGCGCTTTTGCGGCCAGCTCCCAAAAAAGCGAGTTGAAAAATGGAGCTCAGGGGCACTGCAATTCACAAACCTGCAGAGTTTTAAATGATACCTCTCGTCCACAAATATATTAAGGGAAGGCAACGAAGAGGCTTTGAAAGCAAGGCAGAATTGCAGGAAACAGATTTCAGGAGGTAGATTCGAATCGCCTTGAAAGGCATGAAAAGCGGCAAAACGTGGACAATGATGCCCTTGGCCAAAAAGGGCGTATGCGTTTTTTCCTGAATATATTCAGGGAAAAACGCATACGCCCTTTTTGGCCAACCAAGCAACCTGGAAAGGCCAATCAGCGCTCCAAAGAAGTCTCGCTTCCCAGCGGGCAAAAGGGCCATGCGGAAAAAAGTGTCCAAACCAGAAATGCAGGACCGGCCATGGAGAAATGGGAGCCTTGCTACGCTGATGGGTGGGATGTAAATTGCCAACAGCCACTCTGGAGAAGTGTACGGTGTGTTCTGAAACATCTAAAAAACACAGCTTGGAGAGCATAGGGCACTTCCACTCATGGGCGTATAAATTGGGAAAACTAAAAATCAGCAAGACACAGGCACCCCAAAGTTTAGGGCTGCTCTGTGGACAAGAACCCCCACTTCATTACACCTTAAATATCCTAGGAAAGGGAAAAATGGATAAAGAAGTTGTGGTCCTCATGTACAATGGAATATCACTCAGCCATGAAATCAACGTCATAAGGCTAGTAGCAGCACGATGAGTGGATTTAGGTTCGACGATTCTAAGTGAAATAAGTCACACAGAAAAAGACACTTATCATAAGATATCACTTAGAGAGGGAATGTAAAAACCGCTACACTTGAACTGAATTGCAAAACAGAACAGAGTCCCACGTTTAGGAAACACACTATGGCTGCTGAACGGGAAAGGTGAGGTGGGGTGATGCATAAAACAAGGGTTTCAAATTAGCTCAGATACCGTTCCATAAACCCAATATGTAAGAGACAAGACCTATTCCTTTTTCAGTGAACTGGACTCAACACCCCCTATTCACCGCACAAGAATATATCTGACTAGTAAGAATCTTCAAACCTATGTATTGATATCTCTCTGTAAGTGAGTCAAGGGGGTGTAAAGCGGCATAAACACAGCCGTGAAAAGCAGCTAAACCCCATTATAAAAATAAATTACTTTTCAAAACCCATGAAACAAAGACAGTGAAAGAGAGAGAAATTCTTACAAAATTCGTTCAGGGGCTGTGATGCAACCTGGATTGACCATATCTAGACCCACAGCTGATTGAGACATAAGGGTGGACACTCTTGGGGCTGAGAGGTTCGGTGAGGTTGGGTGAGCCAACGCAGACCCTTTCAAGTAATACTGCATGGTACCCATCCCATGGGTCCCAAATCTCCAGGTTCAAGGTCATCTTCCTACATCGAAAACATGCATGAGAAACCCAGAAGATGGTACACCGTGTGATCGGGAAAGGTTTCTAAAATGCACCTCATTTCTCATCTCCTTGAGCTCGGGTTCGCCATTCCAGCCGCTTTACTAACCATCTCCCTCCTTGGAGAATCAGCATCTTTAACCTCCTGTTCCGTACAGGTTGCAATTTGTCCTGAGGATGAACGGGAAGAGCGGGAACCAATGAGAGACTAGCTCTAGGGGTTGGGACAGGCAGAGGTCACTCTATTTTCCCATCAGGAAGAAGAATTAAGCACAAGCACAGACTGCCCCCCAGAACCAGAAGAGGGCCTGAAGCAATCCTGCACTTTTGCGGCCAGCTCCCAAAAAAGCGACTGGAAAATTGGAGCTCAGGGGCACTGCAATTCACAAACCTGCAGAGTTATAAATGATAACTCTCGTGCACAAATATATTGAGGGAAGGCAACGAAGAGGCTTTGAAAGCAAGGCAGAATTGCAGGAAACAGATTTCAGGAGGTAGATTCGAATCGCCTTGAAAGCACATGAAAAGCGGCGAAACGTGGACAATGATGCCCTTGGCCAAAAAGGGCGTATGCGTTTTTTCCTGAATATATTCAGGAAAAAACGCATACGCCCTTTTTGGCCAACCAAGCAACCTGGAAAGGCCAATCAGCGCTCCAAAGAAGTCTCGCTTCCCAGCGGGCAAAAGGGCCATGCGGAAAAAAGTGTCCAAACCAGAAATGCAGGACCGGCCATGGAGAAATGGGAGCCTTCCTACGCTGATGGGCGGGATGTAAATTGCCAACAGCCACTCTGGAGAAGTTTACGGTGTGTCCTGAAACATCTAAAAAACACAGCTTGGAGAGCATAGGGCACTTCCACTCATGGGCGTATAAATTGGGAAACTAAAAATCAGCAAGACACAGGCACCCCAAAGTTTAGGGCTGCTCTGTTGACAAGAACCCCCACTTCATTACACCTTAAATATCCTAGGAAATAGAAAAATGGATAAAGAAGTTGAGGTCCTCATGTACAACGGAATATCACTCAGCCATGAAATCAACGTCATAAGGCTAGTAGCAGCACGATGAGTGGATTTAGGTCCGACGATTCTAAGTGAAATAAGTCACACAGAAAAAGACACTTATCATAAGATATCACTTATAGAGGGAATGTAAAAACCGTTACACTTGAACTGAATTACAAAACAGAACAGAGTCACACGTTTAGAAAACACACTATGGCTGCTGAACGGGAAAGGTGAGCTGGGGTGATGCATAAAACAAGGGTGTCAAATTAGCTCAGATACCGTTCCATAAACCCAATATGTAAGAGACAAGACCTATTCCTTTTTCAGTGAACTGGACTCAACACCCCCTAGTCACCGCACAAGAATATATCTGACTAGGAAGAATCTTCAAACCTATGTATTGATATCTCTCCGTAAGTGAGTCAAGGGGGTGTAAAGCGGCATAAACACAGCCGTGAAAAGCAGCTAAACCCCATTATAAAAATAAATTACTTTTCAAAACCCGTGAAACAAAGACAGTGAAAGAGAGAGAAATTCTTACAAAATTCGTTCAGGGGCTGTGATGCAACCTGGATTGACCATATCTAGACCCACAGCTGATTGAGACATAAGGGTGGACACTCTTGGGGCTGAGAGGTTCGGTGAGGTTGGGTGAGCCAACGCAGACCCTTTCAAGTAATACTGCATGGTACCCATCCCATGGGTCCCAAATCTCCAGGTTCAAGGGCATCTTCCTACGTCGAAAACAGGCATGAGAAACCCAGAAGATGGTACACCGTGTGATCGGGAAAGGTTTCTAAAACGCACCTCATTTCTCATCTCCTTTGCTCGGGTTCGCCATTCCAGCCGATTTACTAGCCATCTCCCTCCTTGGAGAATCAGCACCTTTAACCTCCTGTTCCGTACAGGTTGCAATTTGTCCTGAGGATGAACGGGAAGAGGGGGAACCAATGAGAGACTAGCTCTAGGTGTTGGGACAGGCACAGGTCACTCTATTTTCCCATCAGGAAGAAGAATTAAGCACAAGCTCAGCCTGCCCCCCAGAACCAGAAGAGGGCCTGAAGCAATCCTGCGCTTTTGCGGCCAGCTCCCAAAAAAGCGAGTTGAAAAATGGAGCTCAGGGGCACTGCAATTCACAAACCTGCACAGTTTTAAATGATACCTCTCGTCCACAAATATACTAAGGGAAGGCAACGAAGAGGCTCTGAAAGCAAGGCAGAATTGCAGGAAACAGATTTCAGGAGGTAGATTCGAATCGCCTTGAAAGCACATGAAAAGCGGCAAAACGTGGACAATGATGCCCTTGGCCAAAAAGGGCGTATGCGTTTTTTCCTGAATATATTCAGGAAAAAACGCATACGCCCTTTTTGGCCAACCAAGCAAGCTGGAAAGGCCAATCAGCGCTCCAAAGAAGTCTCGCTTCCCAGCGGGCAAAAGGGCCATGCGGAAAAAAGTGTCCAAACCAGAAATGCAAGACCGGCCATGGAGAAATGGGAGCCTTGCTAAGCTGATGGGTGGGATGTAAATTGCCAACAGCCACTCTGGAGAAGTGTACGGTGTGTTCTGAAACATCTAAAAAACACAGCTTGGAGAGCATAGGGCACTTCCACTCATGGGCGTATAAATTGGGAAAACTAAAAATCAGCAAGACACAGGCACCCCAAAGTTTAGGGCTGCTCTGTTGACAAGAACCCCCACTTCATTACACCTTAAATATCCTAGGAAAGAGAAAAATGGATAAAGAAGTTGTGGTCCTCATGTACAATGGAATATCACTCAGCCATGAAATCCACGTCATAAGGCTAGTAGCAGCACGATGAGTGGATTTAGGTACGACGATTCTAAGTGAAATAAGTCACACAGAAAAAGACACTTATCATAAGATACCACTTAGAGAGGGAATGTAAAAACCGCTACACTTGAACTGAATTACAAAACAGAACAGAGTCACATGTTTAGGAAACACACTATGGCTGCTGAACGGGAAAGGTGAGGTGGGGTGATGCATAAAACAAGGGTTTCAAATTAGCTCCGATACCGTTCCATAAACCCAATATGTAAGAGACAAGACCTATTCCTTTTTCAGTGAACTGGACTCAACACCCCCTATTCACCGCACAAGAATATATCTGACTAGGAAGAATCTTCAAACCTATGTATTGATATCTCTCCGTAAGTGAGTCAAGGGGGTGTAAAGCGGCATAAACACAGCCGTGAAAAGCAGCTAAACCCCATTATAAAAATAAATTACTTTTCAAAACCCGTGAAACAAAGACAGTGAAAGAGAGAGAAATTCTTACAAAATTCGTTCAGGGGCTGTGATGCAACCTGGATTGACCATATCTAGACCCACAGCTGATTGAGACATAAGGGTGGACACTCTTGGGGCTGAGAGGTTCGGTGAGGTTGGGTGAGCCAACGCAGACCCTTTCAAGTAATACTGCATGGTACCCATCCCATGGGTCCCAAATCTCCAGGTTCAAGGGCATCTTCCTACGTCGAAAACAGGCATGAGAAACCCAGAAGATGGTACACCGTGTGATCGGGAAAGGTTTCTAAAACGCACCTCATTTCTCATCTCCTTTGCTCGGGTTCGCCATTCCAGCCGATTTACTAGCCATCTCCCTCCTTGGAGAATCAGCACCTTTAACCTCCTGTTCCGTACAGGTTGCAATTTGTCCTGAGGATGAACGGGAAGAGGGGGAACCAATGAGAGACTAGCTCTAGGTGTTGGGACAGGCACAGGTCACTCTATTTTCCCATCAGGAAGAAGAATTAAGCACAAGCTCAGCCTGCCCCCCAGAACCAGAAGAGGGCCTGAAGCAATCCTGCGCTTTTGCGGCCAGCTCCCAAAAAAGCGAGTTGAAAAATGGAGCTCAGGGGCACTGCAATTCACAAACCTGCACAGTTTTAAATGATACCTCTCGTCCACAAATATACTAAGGGAAGGCAACGAAGAGGCTTTGAAAGCAAGGCAGAATTGCAGGAAACAGATTTC
This sequence comes from Balaenoptera acutorostrata, assembly GCF_949987535.1. NCBI lineage: Eukaryota > Metazoa > Chordata > Mammalia > Artiodactyla > Balaenopteridae > Balaenoptera > Balaenoptera acutorostrata. Next base: position 56,503 of record NW_026646792.1, on the reverse strand, counting down.
AGGAGGTAGATTCGAATCGCCTTGAAAGCACATGAAAAGCGGCAAAACGTGGACAATGATGCCCTTGGCCAAAAAGGGCGTATGCGTTTTTTCCTGAATATATTCAGGAAAAAACGCATACGCCCTTTTTGGCCAACCAAGCAACCTGGAAAGGCCAATCAGCGCTCCAAAGAAGTCTCGCTTCCCAGCGGGCAAAAGGGCCATGCGGAAAAAAGTGTCCAAACCAGAAATGCAGGACCGGCCATGGAGAAATGGGAGCCTTGCTACGCTGATGGGTGGGATGTAAATTGCCAACAGCCACTCTGGAGAAGTGTACGGTGTGTTCTGAAACATCTAAGAAACACAGCTTGGAGAGCATAGGGCACTTCCACTCATGGGCGTATAAATTGGGAAAACTAAAAATCAGCAAGACACAGGCACCCCAAAGTTTAGGGCTGCTCTGTTGACAAGAACCCCCACTTCATTACACCTTAAATATCCTAGGAAAGCGAAAAATGGATAAAGAAGTTGTGGTCCTCATGTACAATGGAATATCACTCAGCCATGAAATCCACGTCATAAGGCTAGTAGCAGCACGATGAGTGGATTTAGGTACGACGATTCTAAGTGAAATAAGTCACACAGAAAAGACACTTATCATAAGATATCACTTAGAGAGGGAATGTAAAAACCGCTACACTTGAACTGAATTGCAAAACAGAACAGAGTCACACGTTTAGGAAACACACTATGGCTGCTGAACGGGAAAGGTGAGGTGGGGTGATGCATAAAACAAGGGTTTCAAATTAGCTCCGATACCGTTCCATAAACCCGATATGTAAGAGACAAGACCTATTCCTTTTTCAGTGAACTGGACTCAACACCCCCTATTCACTGCACAAGAATATATCTGACTAGTAAGAATCTTCAAACGTATGTATTGATATCTCTCCGTAAGTGAGTCAAGGGGGTGTAAAGCGGCATAAACACAGCCGTGAAAAGCAGCTAAACCCCAATATAAAAATAAATTACTTTTCAAAACCCGTGAAACAAAGACAGTGAAAGAGAGAGAAATTCTTACAAAATTCGTTCAGGGGCTGTGATGTAACCTGGATTGACCATATCTAGACCCACAGCTGATTGAGACATAAGGGTGGACACTCTTGGGGCTGAGAGGTTCGGTGAGGTTGGGTGAGCCAACGCAGACCCTTTCAAGTAATACTGCATGGTACCCATCCCATGGGTCCCAAATCTCCAGGTTCAAGGGCATCTTCCTATGTCGAAAACAGGCATGAGAAACCCAGAAGATGGTACACCGTGTGATCCAGAATGGGTTTCTAAAACGCACCTCATTTCTCATCTCCTTTGCTCGGGTTCGCCATTCCAGCCGATTTACTAGCCATCTCCCTCCTTGGAGAATCAGCACCTTTAACCTCCTGTTCCGTACAGGTTGCAATTTGTCCTGAGGATGAAGGGGAAGAGGGGGAACCAATGAGAGACTAGCTCTAGGTGTTGGGACAGGCACAGGTCACTCTATTTTCCCATCAGGAAGAAGATTTAAGCACAAGCTCAGCCTGCCCCCCAGAACCAGAAGAGGGCCTGAAGCAATCCTGCGCTTTTGCGGCCAGCTCCCAAAAAAGCGAGTTGAAAAATGGAGCTCAGGGGCACTGCAATTCACAAACCTGCAGAGTTTTAAATGATACCTCTCGTCCACAAATATATTAAGGGAAGGCAACGAAGAGGCTTTGAAAGCAAGGCAGAATTGCAGGAAACAGATTTCAGGAGGTAGATTCGAATCGCCTTGAAAGCACATGAAAAGCGGCAAAACGTGGACAATGATGCCCTTGGCCAAAAAGGGCGTATGCGTTTTTTTCTGAATATATTCAGGAAAAAACGCATACGCCCTTTTTGGCCAACCAAGCAACCTGGAAAGGCCAATCAGCGCTCCAAAGAAGTCTCGCTTCCCAGCGGGCAAAAGGGCCATGCGGAAAAAAGTGTCCAAACCAGAAATGCAGGACCGGCCATGGAGAAATGGGAGCCTTGCTACGCTGATGGGTGGGATGTAAATTGCCAACAGCCACTCTGGAGAAGTGTACGGTGTGTTCTGAAACATCTAAAAAACACAGCTTGGAGAGCATAGGGCACTTCCACTCATGGGCGTATAAATTGGGAAAACTAAAAATCAGCAAGACACAGGCACCCCAAAGTTTAGGGCTGCTCTGTTGACAAGAACCCCCACTTCATTACACCTTAAATATCCTAGGAAAGAGAAAAATGGATAAAGAAGTTGTGGTCCTCATGTACAATGGAATATCACTCAGCCATGAAATCAACGTCATAAGGCTAGTAGCAGCACGATGAGTGGATTTAGGTACGAAGATTCTAAGTGAAATAAGTCACACAGAAAAGACACTTATCATAAGATATCACTTAGAGAGGGAATGTAAAAACCGCTACACTTGAACTGAATTGCAAAACAGAACAGAGTCACACGTTTAGGAAACACACTATGGCTGCTGAACGGGAAAGGTGAGGTGGGGTGATGCATAAAACAAGGGTTTCAAATTAGCTCCGATACCGTTCCATAAACCCAATATGTAAGAGACAAGACCTATTCCTTTTTCAGTGAACTGGACTCAACACCCCCTATTCACCGCACAAGAATATATCTGACTAGGAAGAATCTTCAAACCTATGTATTGATATCTCTCCGTAAGTGAGTCAAGGGGGTGTAAAGCGGCATAAACACAGCCGTGAAAAGCAGCTAAACCCCATTATAAAAATAAATTACTTTTCAAAACCCGTGAAACAAAGACAGTGAAAGAGAGAGAAATTCTTACAAAATTCGTTCAGGGGCTGTGATGCAACCTGGATTGACCATATCTAGACCCACAGCTGATTGAGACATAAGGGTGGACACTCTTGGGGCTGAGAGGTTCGGTGAGGTTGGGTGAGCCAACGCAGACCCTTTCAAGTAATACTGCATGGTACCCATCCCATGGGTCCCAAATCTCCAGGTTCAAGGGCATCTTCCTACGTCGAAAACAGGCATGAGAAACCAGAAGATGGTACACCGTGTGATCGGGAAAGGTTTCTAAAACGCACCTCATTTCTCATCTCCTTTGCTCGGGTTCGCCATTCCAGCCGATTTACTAGCCATCTCCCTCCTTGGAGAATCAGCACCTTTAACCTCCTGTTCCGTACAGGTTGCAATTTGTCCTGAGGATGAAGGGGAAGAGGGGGAACCAATGAGAGACTAGCTCTAGGTGTTGGGACAGGCACAGGTCACTCTATTTTCCCATCAGGAAGAAGAATTAAGCACAAGCTCAGCCTGCCCCCCAGAACCAGAAGAGGGCCTGAAGCAATCCTGCGCTTTTGCGGCCAGCTCCCAAAAAAGCGAGTTGAAAAATGGAGCTCAGGGGCACTGCAATTCACAAACCTGCAGAGTTTTAAATGATACCTCTCGTCCACAAATATATTAAGGGAAGGCAAGGAAGAGGCTTTGAAAGCAAGGCAGAATTGCAGGAAACAGATTTCAGGAGGTAGATTCGAATCGCCTTGAAAGCACATGAAAAGCGGCAAAACGTGGACAATGATGCCCTTGGCCAAAAAGGGCGTATGCGTTTTTTCCTGAATATATTCAGGAAAAAACGCATACGCCCTTTTTGGCCAACCAAGCAACCTGGAAAGGCCAATCAGCGCTCCAAAGAAGTCTTGCTTCCCAGCGGGCAAAAGGGCCATGCGGAAAAAAGTGTCCAAACCAGAAATGCAGGACCGGCCATGGAGAAATGGGAGCCTTGCTACGCTGATGGGTGGGATGTAAATTGCCAACAGCCACTCTGGAGAAGTGTACGGTGTGTTCTGAAACATCTAAAAAACACAGCTTGGAGAGCATAGGGCACTTCCACTCATGGGCGTATAAATTGGGAAAACTAAAAATCAGCAAGACACAGGCACCCCAAAGTTTAGGGCTGCTCTGTTGACAAGAAACCCCACTTCATTACACCTTAAATATCCTAGGAAAGAGAAAAATGGATAAAGAAGTTGTGGTCCTCATGTACAATGGAATATCACTCAGCCATGAAATCAACGTCATAAGGCTAGTAGCAGCACGATGAGTGGATTTAGGTACGAAGATTCTAAGTGAAATAAGTCACACAGAAAAGACACTTATCATAAGATATCACTTAGAGAGGGAATGTAAAAACCGCTACACTTGAACTGAATTGCAAAACAGAACAGAGTCACACGTTTAGGAAACACACTATGGCTGCTGAACGGGAAAGGTGAGGTGGGGTGATGCATAAAACAAGGGTTTCAAATTAGCTCCGATACCGTTCCATAAACCCGATATGTAAGAGACAAGACCTATTCCTTTTTCAGTGAACTGGACTCAACACCCCCTATTCACCGCACAAGAATATATCTGACTAGTAAGAAACTTCAAACCTATGTATTGATATCTCTCCGTAAGTGAGTCAAGGGGGTGTAAAGCGGCATAAACACAGCCGTGAAAAGCAGCTAAACCCCATTATAAAAATAAATTACTTTTCAAAACCCGTGAAACAAAGACAGTGAAAGAGAGAGAAATTCTTACAAAATTCGTTCAGGGGCTGTGATGCAACCTGGATTGACCATATCTAGACCCACAGCTGATTGAGACATAAGGGTGGACACTCTTGGGGCTGAGAGGTTCGGTGAGGTTGGGTGAGCCAACGCAGACCCTTTCAAGTAATACTGCATGGTACCCATCCCATGGGTCCCAAAACTCCAGGTTCAAGGGCATCTTCCTACGTCGAAAACAGGCATGAGAAACCCAGAAGATGGTACACCGTGTGATCCAGAAAGGTTTCTAAAACGCACCTCATTTCTCATCTCCTTTGCTCGGGTTCGCCATTCCAGCTGATTTACTAGCCATCTCCCTCCTTGGAGAATCAGCACCTTTAACCTCCTGTTCCGTACAAGTTGCAATTTGTCCTGAGGATGAACGGGAAGAGGGGGAACCAATGAGAGACTAGCTCTAGGTGTTGGGACAGGCACAGGTCACTCTATTTTCCCATAAGGAAGAAGAATTAAGCACAAGCTCAGCCTGCCCCCCAGAACCAGAAGAGGGCCTGAAGCAATCCTGCGCTTTGGCGGCCATCTCCCAAAAAAGCAAGTTGAAAAATGGAGCTCAGGGGCACTGCAATTCACAAACCTGCACAGTTTTAAATGATACCTCTCGTCCACAAATATACTAAGGGAAGGCAACGAAGAGGCTTTGAAAGCAAGGCAGAATTGCAGGAAACAGATTTCAGGAGGTAGATTCGAATCGCCTTGAAAGCACATGAAAAGCGGCAAAACGTGGACAATGATGCCCTTGCCCAAAAAGGGCGTATGCGTTTTTTCCTGAATATATTCAGGAAAAAACGCATACGCCCTTTTTGGCCAACCAAGCAACCTGGAAAGGCCAATCAGCGCTCCAAAGAAGTCTCGCTTCCCAGCGGGCAAAAGGGCCATGCGGAAAAAAGTGTCCAAACCAGAAATGCAGGACCGGCCATGGAGAAATGGGAGCCTTGCTACGCTGATGGGTGGGATGTAAATTGCCAACAGCCACTCTGGAGAAGTGTACGGTGTGTTCTGAAACATCTAAAAAACACAGCTTGGAGAGCATAGGGCACTTCCACTCATGGGCGTATAAATTGGGAAAACTAAAAATCAGCAAGACACAGGCACCCCAAAGTTTAGGGCTGCTCTGTTGACAAGAAACCCCACTTCATTACACCTTAAATATCCTAGGAAAGAGAAAAATGGATAAAGAAGTTGTGGTCCTCATGTACAATGGAATATCACTCAGCCATGAAATCAACGTCATAAGGCTAGTAGCAGCACGATGAGTGGATTTAGGTACGAAGATTCTAAGTGAAATAAGTCACACAGAAAAGACACTTATCATAAGATATCACTTAGAGAGGGAATGTAAAAACCGCTACACTTGAACTGAATTGCAAAACAGAACAGAGTCACACGTTTAGGAAACACACTATGGCTGCTGAACGGGAAAGGTGAGGTGGGGTGATGCATAAAACAAGGGTTTCAAATTAGCTCCGATACCGTTCCATAAACCCAATATGTAAGAGACAAGACCTATTCCTTTTTCAGTGAACTGGACTCAACACCCCCTATTCACCGCACAAGAATATATCTGACTAGGAAGAATCTTCAAACCTATGTATTGATATCTCTCCGTAAGTGAGTCAAGGGGGTGTAAAGCGGCATAAACACAGCCGTGAAAAGCAGCTAAACCCCATTATAAAAATAAATTACTTTTCAAAACCCGTGAAACAAAGACAGTGAAAGAGAGAGAAATTCTTACAAAATTCGTTCAGGGGCTGTGATGCAACCTGGATTGACCATATCTAGACCCACAGCTGATTGAGACATAAGGGTGGACACTCTTGGGGCTGAGAGGTTCGGTGAGGTTGGGTGAGCCAACGCAGACCCTTTCAAGTAATACTGCATGGTACCCATCCCATGGGTCCCAAATCTCCAGGTTCAAGGGCATCTTCCTACGTCGAAAACAGGCATGAGAAACCCAGAAGATGGTACACCGTGTGATCGGGAAAGGTTTCTAAAACGCACCTCATTTCTCATCTCCTTTGCTCGGGTTCGCCATTCCAGCCGATTTACTAGCCATCTCCCTCCTTGGAGAATCAGCACCTTTAACCTCCTGTTCCGTACAGGTTGCAATTTGTCCTGAGGATGAAGGGGAAGAGGGGGAACCAATGAGAGACTAGCTCTAGGTGTTGGGACAGGCACAGGTCACTCTATTTTCCCATCAGGAAGAAGAATTAAGCACAAGCTCAGCCTGCCCCCCAGAACCAGAAGAGGGCCTGAAGCAATCCTGCGCTTTTGCGGCCAGCTCCCAAAAAAGCGAGTTGAAAAATGGAGCTCAGGGGCACTGCAATTCACAAACCTGCAGAGTTTTAAATGATACCTCTCGTCCACAAATATATTAAGGGAAGGCAACGAAGAGGCTTTGAAAGCAAGGCAGAATTGCAGGAAACAGATTTCAGGAGGTAGATTCGAATCGCCTTGAAAGCACATGAAAAGCGGCAAAACGTGGACAATGATGCCCTTGGCCAAAAAGGGCGTATGCGTTTTTTCCTGAATATATTCAGGAAAAAACGCATACGCCCTTTTTGGCCAACCAAGCAACCTGGAAAGGCCAATCAGCGCTCCAAAGAAGTCTCGCTTCCCAGCGGGCAAAAGGGCCATGCGGAAAAAAGTGTCCAAACCAGAAATGCAGGACCGGCCATGGAGAAATGGGAGCCTTGCTACGCTGATGGGTGGGATGTAAATTGCCAACAGCCACTCTGGAGAAGTGTACGGTGTGTTCTGAAACATCTAAAAAACACAGCTTGGAGAGCATAGGGCACTTCCACTCATGGGCGTATAAATTGGGAAAACTAAAAATCAGCAAGACACAGGCACCCCAAAGTTTAGGGCTGCTCTGTTGACAAGAACCCCCACTTCATTACACCTTAAATATCCTAGGAAAGAGAAAAATGGATAAAGAAGTTGTGGTCCTCATGTACAATGGAATATCACTCAGCCATGAAATCAACGTCATAAGGCTAGTAGCAGCACGATGAGTGGATTTAGGTACGAAGATTCTAAGTGAAATAAGTCACACAGAAAAGACACTTATCATAAGATATCACTTAGAGAGGGAATGTAAAAACCGCTACACTTGAACTGAATTGCAAAACAGAACAGAGTCACACGTTTAGGAAACACACTATGGCTGCTGAACGGGAAAGGTGAGGTGGGGTGATGCATAAAACAAGGGTTTCAAATTAGCTCAGATACCGTTCCATAAACCCAATATGTAAGAGACAAGACCTATTCCTTTTTCAGTGAACTGGACTCAACACCCCCTAGTCACCGCACAAGAATATATCTGACTAGGAAGAATCTTCAAACCTATGTATTGATATCTCTCCGTAAGTGAGTCAAGGGGGTGTAAAGCGGCATAAACACAGCCGTGAAAAGCAGCTAAACCCCATTATAAAAATAAATTACTTTTCAAAACCCGTGAAACAAAGACAGTGAAAGAGAGAGAAATTCTTACAAAATTCGTTCAGGGGCTGTGATGCAACCTGGATTGACCATATCTAGACCCACAGCTGATTGAGACATAAGGGTGGACACTCTTGGGGCTGAGAGGTTCGGTGAGGTTGGGTGAGCCAACGCAGACCCTTTCAAGTAATACTGCATGGTACCCATCCCATGGGTCCCAAATCTCCAGGTTCAAGGGCATCTTCCTACGTCGAAAACAGGCATGAGAAACCCAGAAGATGGTACACCGTGTGATCGGGAAAGGTTTCTAAAACGCACCTCATTTCTCATCTCCTTTGCTCGGGTTCGCCATTCCAGCCGATTTACTAGCCATCTCCCTCGTTGGAGAATCAGCACCTTTAACCTCCTGTTCCGTACAGGTTGCAATTTGTCCTGAGGATGAACGGGAAGAGGGGGAACCAATGAGAGACTAGCTCTAGGTGTTGGGACAGGCACAGGTCACTCTATTTTCCCATCAGGAAGAAGAATTAAGCACAAGCTCAGCCTGCCCCCCAGAACCAGAAGAGGGCCTGAAGCAATCCTGCCCTTTTGCGGCCAGCTCCCAAAAAAGCGAGTTGAAAAATGGAGCTCAGGGGCACTGCAATTCACAAACCTGCAGAGTTTTAAATGATACCTCTCGTCCACAAATATATTAAGGGAAGGCAACGAAGAGGCTTTGAAAGCAAGGCAGAATTGCAGGAAACAGATTTCAGGAGGTAGATTCGAATCGCCTTGAAAGCACATGAAAAGCGGCAAAACGTGGACAATGATGCCCTTGGCCAAAAAGGGCGTATGCGTTTTTTCCTGAATATATTCAGGAAAAAACGCATACGCCCTTTTTGGCCAACCAAGCAACCTGGAAAGGCCAATCAGCGCTCCAAAGAAGTCTCGCTTCCCAGCGGGCAAAAGGGCCATGCGGAAAAAAGTGTCCAAACCAGAAATGCAGGACCGGCCATGGAGAAATGGGAGCCTTGCTACGCTGATGGGTGGGATGTAAATTGCCAACAGCCACTCTGGAGAAGTGTACGGTGTGTTCTGAAACATCTAAAAAACACAGCTTGGAGAGCATAGGGCACTTCCACTCATGGGCGTATAAATTGGGAAAACTAAAAATCAGCAAGACACAGGCACCCCAAAGTTTAGGGCTGCTCTGTTGACAAGAACCCCCACTTCATTACACCTTAAATATCCTAGGAAAGAGAAAAATGGATAAAGAAGTTGTGGTCCTCATGTACAATGGAATATCACTCAGCCATGAAATCAACGTCATAAGGCTAGTAGCAGCACGATGAGTGGATTTAGGTACGAAGATTCTAAGTGAAATAAGTCACACAGAAAAGACACTTATCATAAGATATCACTTAGAGAGGGAATGTAAAAACCGCTACACTTGAACTGAATTGCAAAACAGAACAGAGTCACACGTTTAGGAAACACACTATGGCTGCTGAACGGGAAAGGTGAGGTGGGGTGATGCATAAAACAAGGGTTTCAAATTAGCTCCGATACCGTTCCATAAACCCAATATGTAAGAGACAAGACTTATTCCTTTTTCAGTGAACTGGACTCAACACCCCCTAGTCACCGCACAAGAATATATCTGACTAGGAAGAATCTTCAAACCTATGTATTGATATCTCTCCGTAAGTGAGTCAAGGGGGTGTAAAGCGGCATAAACACAGCCGTGAAAAGCAGCTAAACCCCATTATAAAAATAAATTACTTTTCAAAACCCATGAAACAAAGACAGTGAAAGAGAGAGAAATTCTTACAAAATTCGTTCAGGGGCTGTGATGCAACCTGGATTGACCATATCTAGACCCACAGCTGATTGAGACATAAGGGTGGACACTCTTGGGGCTGAGAGGTTCGGTGAGGTTGGGTGAGCCAACGCAGACCCTTTCAAGTAATACTGCATGGTACCCATCCCATGGGTCCCAAATCTCCAGGTTCAAGGGCATCTTCCTACGTCGAAAACAGGCATGAGAAACCCAGAAGATGGTACACCGTGTGATCGGGAAAGGTTTCTAAAACGCACCTCATTTCTCATCTCCTTTGCTCGGGTTCGCCATTCCAGCCGATTTACTAGCCATCTCCCTCCTTGGAGAATCAGCACCTTTAACCTCCTGTTCCGTACAGGTTGCAATTTGTCCTGAGGATGAACGGGAAGAGGGGGAACCAATGAGAGACTAGCTCTAGGTGTTGGGACAGGCACAGGTCACTCTATTTTCCCATCAGGAAGAAGAATTAAGCACAAGCTCAGCCTGCCCCCCAGAACCAGAAGAGGGCCTGAAGCAATCCTGCGCTTTTGCGGCCAGCTCCCAAAAAAGCGAGTTGAAAAATGGAGCTCAGGGGCACTGCAATTCACAAACCTGCAGAGTTTTAAATGATACCTCTCGTCCACAAATATATTAAGGGAAGGCAACGAAGAGGCTTTGAAAGCAAGGCAGAATTGCAGGAAACAGATTTCAGGAGGTAGATTCGAATCGCCTTGAAAGCACATGAAAAGCGGCAAAACGTGGACAATGATGCCCTTGGCCAAAAAGGGCGTATGCGTTTTTTCCTGAATATATTCAGGAAAAAACGCATACGCCCTTTTTGGCCAACCAAGCAACCTGGAAAGGCCAATCAGCGCTCCAAAGAAGTCTCGCTTCCCAGCGGGCAAAAGGGCCATGCGGAAAAAAGTGTCCAAACCAGAAATGCAGGACCAGCCATGGAGAAATGGGAGCCTTGCTACGCTGATGGGTGGGATGTAAATTGCCAACAGCCACTCTGGAGAAGTGTACGGTGTGTTCTGAAACATCTAAAAAACACAGCTTGGAGAGCATAGGGCACTTCCACTCATGGGCGTATAAATTGGGAAAACTAAAAATCAGCAAGAAACAGGCACCCCAAAGTTTAGGGCTGCTCTGTTGACAAGAAACCCCACTTCATTACACCTTAAATATCCTAGGAAAGAGAAAAATGGATAAAGAAGTTGTGGTCCTCATGTACAATGGAATATCACTCAGCCATGAAATCAACGTCATAAGGCTAGTAGCAGCACGATGAGTGGATTTAGGTACGAAGATTCTAAGTGAAATAAGTCACACAGAAAAGACACTTATCATAAGATATCACTTAGAGAGGGAATGTAAAAACCGCTACACTTGAACTGAATTGCAAAACAGAACAGAGTCACACGTTTAGGAAACACACTATGGCTGCTGAACGGGAAAGGTGAGGTGGGGTGATGCATAAAACAAGGGTTTCAAATTAGCTCCGATACCGTTCCATAAACCCAATATGTAAGAGACAAGACCTATTCCTTTTTCAGTGAACTGGACTCAACACCCCCTATTCACCGCACAAGAATATATCTGACTAGGAAGAATCTTCAAACCTATGTATTGATATCTCTCCGTAAGTGAGTCAAGGGGGTGTAAAGCGGCATAAACACAGCCGTGAAAAGCAGCTAAACCCCATTATAAAAATAAATTACTTTTCAAAACCCGTGAAACAAAGACAGTGAAAGAGAGAGAAATTCTTACAAAATTCGTTCAGGGGCTGTGATGCAACCTGGATTGACCATATCTAGACCCACAGCTGATTGAGACATAAGGGTGGACACTCTTGGGGCTGAGAGGTTCGGTGAGGTTGGGTGAGCCAACGCAGACCCTTTCAAGTAATACTGCATGGTACCCATCCCATGGGTCCCAAATCTCCAGGTTCAAGGGCATCTTCCTACGTCGAAAACAGGCATGAGAAACCCAGAAGATGGTACACCGTGTGATCGGGAAAGGTTTCTAAAACGCACCTCATTTCTCATCTCCTTTGCTCGGGTTCGCCATTCCAGCCGATTTACTAGCCATCTCCCTCCTTGGAGAATCAGCACCTTTAACCTCCTGTTCCGTACAGGTTGCAATTTGTCCTGAGGATGAACGGGAAGAGGGGGAACCAATGAGAGACTAGCTCTAGGTGTTGGGACAGGCACAGGTCACTCTATTTTCCCATCAGGAAGAAGAATTAAGCACAAGCTCAGCCTGCCCCCCAGAACCAGAAGAGGGCCTGAAGCAATCCTGCGCTTTTGCGGCCAGCTCCCAAAAAAGCGAGTTGAAAAATGGAGCTCAGGGGCACTGCAATTCACAAACCTGCACAGTTTTAAATGATACCTCTCGTCCACAAATATATTAAGGGAAGGCAACGAAGAGGCTTTGAAAGCAAGGCAGAATTGCAGGAAACAGATTTCAGGAGGTAGATTCGAATCGCCTTGAAAGCACATGAAAAGCGGCAAAACGTGGACAATGATGCCCTTGGCCAAAAAGGGCGTATGCGTTTTTTCCTGAATATATTCAGGAAAAAACGCATACGCCCTTTTTGGCCAACCAAGCAACCTGGAAAGGCCAATCAGCGCTCCAAAGAAGTCTCGCTTCCCAGCGGGCAAAAGGGCCATGCGGAAAAAAGTGTCCAAACCAGAAATGCAGGACCGGCCATGGAGAAATGGGAGCCTTGCTACGCTGATGGGTGGGATGTAAATTGCCAACAGCCACTCTGGAGAAGTGTACGGTGTGTTCTGAAACATCTAAAAAACACAGCTTGGAGAAAATAGGGCACTTCCACTCATGGGCGTATAAATTGGGAAAACTAAAAATCAGCAAGACACAGGCACCCCAAAGTTTAGGGCTGCTCTGTTGACAAGAAACCCCACTTCATTACACCTTAAATATCCTAGGAAAGAGAAAAATGGATAAAGAAGTTGTGGTCCTCATGTACAATGGAATATCACTCAGCCATGAAATCAACGTCATAAGGCTAGTAGCAGCACGATGAGTGGATTTAGGTACGAAGATTCTAAGTGAAATAAGTCACACAGAAAAGACACTTATCATAAGATATCACTTAGAGAGGGAATGTAAAAACCGCTACACTTGAACTGAATTGCAAAACAGAACAGAGTCACACGTTTAGGAAACACACTATGGCTGCTGAACGGGAAAGGTGAGGTGGGGTGATGCATAAAACAAGGGTTTCAAATTAGCTCAGATACCGTTCCATAAACCCAATATGTAAGAGACAAGACCTATTCCTTTTTCAGTGAACTGGACTCAACACCCCCTATTCACCGCACAAGAATATATCTGACTAGGAAGAATCTTCAAACCTATGTATTGATATCTCTCCGTAAGTGAGTCAAGGGGGTGTAAAGCGGCATAAACACAGCCGTGAAAAGCAGCTAAACCCCATTATAAAAATAAATTACTTTTCAAAACCCGTGAAACAAAGACAGTGAAAGAGAGAGAAATTCTTACAAAATTCGTTCAGGGGCTGTGATGCAACCTGGATTGACCATATCTAGACCCACAGCTGATTGAGACATAAGGGTGGACACTCTTGGGGCTGAGAGGTTCGGTGAGGTTGGGTGAGCCAACGCAGACCCTTTCAAGTAATACTGCATGGTACCCATCCCATGGGTCCCAAATCTCCAGGTTCAAGGGCATCTTCCTACGTCGAAAACAGGCATGAGAAACCCAGAAGATGGTACACCGTGTGATCGGGAAAGGTTTCTAAAACGCACCTCATTTCTCATCTCCTTTGCTCGGGTTCGCCATTCCAGCCGATTTACTAGCCATCTCCCTCCTTGGAGAATCAGCACCTTTAACCTCCTGTTCCGTACAGGTTGCAATTTGTCCTGAGGATGAACGGGAAGAGGGGGAACCAATGAGAGACTAGCTCTAGGTGTTGGGACAGGCACAGGTCACTCTATTTTCCCATCAGGAAGAAGAATTAAGCACAAGCTCAGCCTGCCCCCCAGAACCAGAAGAGGGCCTGAAGCAATCCTGCGCTTTTGCGGCCAGCTCCCAAAAAAGCGAGTTGAAAAATGGAGCTCAGGGGCACTGCAATTCACAAACCTGCACAGTTTTAAATGATACCTCTCGTCCACAAATATATTAAGGGAAGGCAACGAAGAGGCTTTGAAAGCAAGGCAGAATTGCAGGAAACAGATTTCAGGAGGTAGATTCGAATCGCCTTGAAAGCACATGAAAAGCGGCAAAACGTGGACAATGATGCCCTTGGCCAAAAAGGGCGTATGCGTTTTTTCCTGAATATATTCAGGAAAAAACGCATACGCCCTTTTTGGCCAACCAAGCAACCTGGAAAGGCCAATCAGCGCTCCAAAGAAGTCTCGCTTCCCAGCGGGCAAAAGGGCCATGCGGAAAAAAGTGTCCAAACCAGAAATGCAGGACCGGCCATGGAGAAATGGGAGCCTTGCTACGCTGATGGGTGGGATGTAAATTGCCAACAGCCACTCTGGAGAAGTGTACGGTGTGTTCTGAAACATCTAAAAAACACAGCTTGGAGAAAATAGGGCACTTCCACTCATGGGCGTATAAATTGGGAAAACTAAAAATCAGCAAGACACAGGCACCCCAAAGTTTAGGGCTGCTCTGTTGACAAGAACCCCCACTTCATTACACCTTAAATATCCTAGGAAAGAGAAAAATGGATAAAGAAGTTGTGGTCCTCATGTACAATGGAATATCACTCAGCCATGAAATCCACGTCATAAGGCTAGTAGCAGCACGATGAGTGGATTTAGGTACGACGATTCTAAGTGAAATAAGTCACACAGAAAAGACACTTATCATAAGATATCACTTCTAGAGGGAATGTAAAAACCGCTACACTTGAACTGAATTGCAAAACAGAACAGAGTCACACGTTTAGGAAACACACTATGGCTGCTGAACGGGAAAGGTGAGGTGGGGTGATGCATAAAACAAGGGTTTCAAATTAGCTCCGATACCGTTCCATAAACCCAATATGTAAGAGACAAGACCTATTCCTTTTTCAGTGAACTGGACTCAACACCCCCTATTCACCACACAAGAATATATCTGACTAGTAAGAATCTTCAAACCTATGTATTGATATCTCTCCGTAAGTGAGTCAAGGGGGTGTAAAGCGGCATAAACACAGCCGTGAAAAGCAGCTAAACCCCAATATAAAAATAAATTACTTTTCAAAACCCGTGAAACAAAGACAGTGAAAGAGAGAGAAATTCTTACAAAATTCGTTCAGGGGCTGTGATGCAACCTGGATTGACCATATCTAGACCCACAGCTGATTGAGACATAAGGGTGGACACTCTTGGGGCTGAGAGGTTCGGTGAGGTTGGGTGAGCCAACGCAGACCCTTTCAAGTAATACTGCATGGTACCCATCCCATGGGTCCCAAATCTCCAGGTTCAAGGGCATCTTCCTACGTCGAAAACAGGCATGAGAAACCCAGAAGATGGTACACCGTGTGATCGGGAAAGGTTTCTAAAACGCACCTCATTTCTCATCTCCTTTGCTCGGGTTCGCCATTCCAGCCGATTTACTAGCCATCTCCCTCCTTGGAGAATCAGCACCTTTAACCTCCTGTTCCGTACAGGTTGCAATTTGTCCTGAGGATGAACGGGAAGAGGGGGAACCAATGAGAGACTAGCTCTAGGTGTTGGGACAGGCACAGGTCACTCTATTTTCCCATCAGGAAGAAGAATTAAGCACAAGCTCAGCCTGCCCCCCAGAACCAGAAGAGGGCCTGAAGCAATCCTGCGCTTTTGCGGCCAGCTCCCAAAAAAGCGAGTTGAAAAATGGAGCTCAGGGGCACTGCAATTCACAAACCTGCACAGTTTTAAATGATACCTCTCGTCCACAAATATACTAAGGGAAGGCAACGAAGAGGCTTTGAAAGCAAGGCAGAATTGCAGGAAACAGATTTCAGGAGGTAGATTCGAATCGCCTTGAAAGCACATGAAAAGCGGCAAAACGTGGACAATGATGCCCTTGGCCAAAAAGGGCGTATGCGTTTTTTCCTGAATATATTCAGGAAAAAACGCATACGCCCTTTTTGGCCAACCAAGCAACCTGGAAAGGCCAATCAGCGCTCCAAAGAAGTCTCGCTTCCCAGCGGGCAAAAGGGCCATGCGGAAAAAAGTGTCCAAACCAGAAATGCAGGACCGGCCATGGAGAAATGGGAGCCTTGCTACGCTGATGGGTGGGATGTAAATTGCCAACAGCCACTCTGGAGAAGTGTACGGTGTGTTCTGAAACATCTAAAAAACACAGCTTGGAGAAAATAGGGCACTTCCACTCATGGGCGTATAAATTGGGAAAACTAAAAATCAGCAAGACACAGGCACCCCAAAGTTTAGGGCTGCTCTGTTGACAAGAACCCCCACTTCATTACACCTTAAATATCCTAGGAAAGAGAAAAATGGATAAAGAAGTTGTGGTCCTCATGTACAATGGAATATCACTCAGCCATGAAATCCACGTCATAAGGCTAGTAGCAGCACGATGAGTGGATTTAGGTACGACGATTCTAAGTGAAATAAGTCACACAGAAAAGACACTTATCATAAGATATCACTTAGAGAGGGAATGTAAAAACCGCTACACTTGAACTGAATTGCAAAACAGAACAGAGTCACACGTTTAGGAAACACACTATGGCTGCTGAACGGGAAAGGTGAGGTGGGGTGATGCATAAAACAAGGGTTTCAAATTAGCTCCGATACCGTTCCATAAACCCAATATGTAAGAGACAAGACCTATTCCTTTTTCAGTGAACTGGACTCAACACCCCCTATTCACCGCACAAGAATATATCTGACTAGTAAGAATCTTCAAACCTATGTATTGATATCTCTCCGTAAGTGAGTCAAGGGGGTGTAAAGCGGCATAAACACAGCCGTGAAAAGCAGCTAAACCCCAATATAAAAATAAATTACTTTTCAAAACCCGTGAAACAAAGACAGTGAAAGAGAGAGAAATTCTTACAAAATTCGTTCAGGGGCTGTGATGCAACCTGGATTAACCATATCTAGACCCACAGCTGATTGAGACATAAGGGTGGACACTCTTGGGGCTGAGAGGTTCGGTGAGGTTGGGTGAGCCAACGCAGACCCTTTCAAGTAATACTGCATGGTACCCATCCCATGGGTCCCAAATCTCCAGGTTCAAGGGCATCTTCCTATGTCGAAAACAGGCATGAGAAACCCAGAAGATGGTACACCGTGTGATCCAGAAAGGTTTCTAAAACGCACCTCATTTCTCATCTCCTTTGCTCGGGTTCGCCATTCCAGCCGATTTACTAGCCATCTCCCTCCTTGGAGAATCAGCACCTTTAACCTCCTGTTCCGTACAGGTTGCAATTTGTCCTGAGGATGAAGGGGAAGAGGGGGAACCAATGAGAGACTAGCTCTAGGTGTTGGGACAGGCACAGGTCACTCTATTTTCCCATCAGGAAGAAGAATTAAGCACAAGCTCAGCCTGCCCCCCAGAACCAGAAGAGGGCCTGAAGCAATCCTGCGCTTTTGCGGCCAGCTCCCAAAAAAGCGAGTTGAAAAATGGAGCTCAGGGGCACTGCAATTCACAAACCTGCAGAGTTTTAAATGATACCTCTCGTCCACAAATATATTAAGGGAAGGCAACGAAGAGGCTTTGAAAGCAAGGCAGAATTGCAGGAAACAGATTTCAGGAGGTAGATTCGAATCGCCTTGAAAGCACATGAAAAGCGGCAAAACGTGGACAATGATGCCCTTGGCCAAAAAGGGCGTATGCGTTTTTTCCTGAATATATTCAGGAAAAAACGCATACGCCCTTTTTGGCCAACCAAGCAACCTGGAAAGGCCAATCAGCGCTCCAAAGAAGTCTCGCTTCCCAGCGGGCAAAAGGGCCATGCGGAAAAAAGTGTCCAAACCAGAAATGCAGGACCGGCCATGGAGAAATGGGAGCCTTGCTACGCTGATGGGTGGGATGTAAATTGCCAACAGCCACTCTGGAGAAGTGTACGGTGTGTTCTGAAACATCTAAAAAACACAGCTTGGAGAGCATAGGGCACTTCCACTCATGGGCGTATAAATTGGGAAAAGTAAAAATCAGCAAGACACAGGCACCCCAAAGTTTAGGGCTGCTCTGTTGACAAGAACCCCCACTTCATTACACCTTAAATATCCTAGGAAAGAGAAAAATGGATAAAGAAGTTGTGGTCCTCATGTACAATGGAATATCACTCAGCCATGAAATCAACGTCATAAGGCTAGTAGCAGCACGATGAGTGGATTTAGGTACGAAGATTCTAAGTGAAATAAGTCACACAGAAAAGACACTTATCATAAGATATCACTTAGAGAGGGAATGTAAAAACCGCTACACTTGAACTGAATTGCAAAACAGAACAGAGTCACACGTTTAGGAAACACACTATGGCTGCTGAACGGGAAAGGTGAGGTGGGGTGATGCATAAAACAAGGGTTTCAAATTAGCTCCGATACCGTTCCATAAACCCAATATGTAAGAGACAAGACCTATTCCTTTTTCAGTGAACTGGACTCAACACCCCCTAGTCACCGCACAAGAATATATCTGACTAGGAAGAATCTTCAAACCTATGTATTGATATCTCTCCGTAAGTGAGTCAAGGGGGTGTAAAGCGGCATAAACACAGCCGTGAAAAGCAGCTAAACCCCATTATAAAAATAAATTACTTTTCAAAACCCGTGAAACAAAGACAGTGAAAGAGAGAGAAATTCTTACAAAATTCGTTCAGGGGCTGTGATGCAACCTGGATTGACCATATCTAGACCCACAGCTGATTGAGACATAAGGGTGGACACTCTTGGGGCTGAGAGGTTCGGTGAGGTTGGGTGAGCCAACGCAGACCCTTTCAAGTAATACTGCATGGTACCCATCCCATGGGTCCCAAATCTCCAGGTTCAAGGGCATCTTCCTACGTCGAAAACAGGCATGAGAAACCCAGAAGATGGTACACCGTGTGATCGGGAAAGGTTTCTAAAACGCACCTCATTTCTCATCTCCTTTGCTCGGGTTCGCCATTCCAGACGATTTACTAGCCATCTCCCTCCTTGGAGAATCAGCACCTTTAACCTCCTGTTCCGTACAGGTTGCAATTTGTCCTGAGGATGAACGGGAAGAGGGGGAACCAATGAGAGACTAGCTCTAGGTGTTGGGACAGGCACAGGTCACTCTATTTTCCCATCAGGAAGAAGAATTAAGCACAAGCTCAGCCTGCCCCCCAGAACCAGAAGAGGGCCTGAAGCAATCCTGCGCTTTTGCGGCCAGCTCCCAAAAAAGCGAGTTGAAAAATGGAGCTCAGGGGCACTGCAATTCACAAACCTGCACAGTTTTAAATGATACCTCTCGTCCACAAATATATTAAGGGAAGGCAACGAAGAGGCTTTGAAAGCAAGGCAGAATTGCAGGAAACAGATTTCAGGAGGTAGATTCGAATCGCCTTGAAAGCACATGAAAAGCGGCAAAACGTGGACAATGATGCCCTTGGCCAAAAAGGGCGTATGCGTTTTTTCCTGAATATATTCAGGAAAAAACGCATACGCCCTTTTTGGCCAACCAAGCAACCTGGAAAGGCCAATCAGCGCTCCAAAGAAGTCTCGCTTCCCAGCGGGCAAAAGGGCCATGCGGAAAAAAGTGTCCAAACCAGAAATGCAGGACCGGCCATGGAGAAATGGGAGCCTTGCTACGCTGATGGGTGGGATGTAAATTGCCAACAGCCACTCTGGAGAAGTGTACGGTGTGTTCTGAAACATCTAAAAAACACAGCTTGGAGAGCATAGGGCACTTCCACTCATGGGCGTATAAATTGGGAAAACTAAAAATCAGCAAGACACAGGCACCCCAAAGTTTAGGGCTGCTCTGTTGACAAGAAACCCCACTTCATTACACCTTAAATATCCTAGGAAAGAGAAAAATGGATAAAGAAGTTGTGGTCCTCATGTACAATGGAATATCACTCAGCCATGAAATCAACGTCATAAGGCTAGTAGCAGCACGATGAGTGGATTTAGGTACGAAGATTCTAAGTGAAATAAGTCACACAGAAAAGACACTTATCATAAGATATCACTTAGAGAGGGAATGTAAAAACCGCTACACTTGAACTGAATTGCAAAACAGAACAGAGTCACACGTTTAGGAAACACACTATGGCTGCTGAACGGGAAAGGTGAGGTGGGGTGATGCATAAAACAAGGGTTTCAAATTAGCTCAGATACCGTTCCATAAACCCAATATGTAAGAGACAAGACCTATTCCTTTTTCAGTGAACTGGACTCAACACCCCCTATTCACCACACAAGAATATATCTGACTAGGAAGAATCTTCAAACCTATGTATTGATATCTCTCCGTAAGTGAGTCAAGGGGGTGTAAAGCGGCATAAACACAGCCGTGAAAAGCAGCTAAACCCCATTATAAAAATAAATTACTTTTCAAAACCCGTGAAACAAAGACAGTGAAAGAGAGAGAAATTCTTACAAAATTCGTTCAGGGGCTGTGATGCAACCTGGATTGACCATATCTAGACCCACAGCTGATTGAGACATAAGGGTGGACACTCTTGGGGCTGAGAGGTTCGGTGAGGTTGGGTGAGCCAACGCAGACCCTTTCAAGTAATACTGCATGGTACCCATCCCATGGGTCCCAAATCTCCAGGTTCAAGGGCATCTTCCTACGTCGAAAACAGGCATGAGAAACCCAGAAGATGGTACACCGTGTGATCGGGAAAGGTTTCTAAAACGCACCTCATTTCTCATCTCCTTTGCTCGGGTTCGCCATTCCAGCCGATTTACTAGCCATCTCCCTCCTTGGAGAATCAGCACCTTTAACCTCCTGTTCCGTACAGGTTGCAATTTGTCCTGAGGATGAACGGGAAGAGGGGGAACCAATGAGAGACTAGCTCTAGGTGTTGGGACAGGCACAGGTCACTCTATTTTCCCATCAGGAAGAAGAATTAAGCACAAGCTCAGCCTGCCCCCCAGAACCAGAAGAGGGCCTGAAGCAATCCTGCGCTTTTGCGGCCAGCTCCCAAAAAAGCGAGTTGAAAAATGGAGCTCAGGGGCACTGCAATTCACAAACCTGCACAGTTTTAAATGATACCTCTCGTCCACAAATATACTAAGGGAAGGCAACGAAGAGGCTTTGAAAGCAAGGCAAAATTGCAGGAAACAGATTTCAGGAGGTAGATTCGAATCGCCTTGAAAGCACATGAAAAGCGGCAAAACGTGGACAATGATGCCCTTGGCCAAAAAGGGCGTATGCGTTTTTTCCTGAATATATTCAGGAAAAAACGCATACGCCCTTTTTGGCCAACCAAGCAACCTGGAAAGGCCAATCAGCGCTCCAAAGAAGTCTCGCTTCCCAGCGGGCAAAAGGGCCATGCGGAAAAAAGTGTCCAAACCAGAAATGCAGGACCGGCCATGGAGAAATGGGAGCCTTGCTACGCTGATGGGTGGGATGTAAATTGCCAACAGCCACTCTGGAGAAGTGTACGGTGTGTTCTGAAACATCTAAAAAACACAGCTTGGAGAAAATAGGGCACTTCCACTCATGGGCGTATAAATTGGGAAAAGTAAAAATCAGCAAGACACAGGCACCCCAAAGTTTAGGGCTGCTCTGTTGACAAGAACCCCCACTTCATTACACCTTAAATATCCTAGGAAAGAGAAAAATGGATAAAGAAGTTGTGGTCCTCATGTACAATGGAATATCACTCAGCCATGAAATCCACGTCATAAGGCTAGTAGCAGCACGATGAGTGGATTTAGGTACGACGATTCTAAGTGAAATAAGTCACACAGAAAAGACACTTATCATAAGATATCACTTAGAGAGGGAATGTAAAAACCGCTACACTTGAACTGAATTGCAAAACAGAACAGAGTCACACGTTTAGGAAACACACTATGGCTGCTGAACGGGAAAGGTGAGGTGGGGTGATGCATAAAACAAGGGTTTCAAATTAGCTCCGATACCGTTCCATAAACCCAATATGTAAGAGACAAGACCTATTCCTTTTTCAGTGAACTGGACTCAACACCCCCTATTCACCGCACAAGAATATATCTGACTAGTAAGAATCTTCAAACCTATGTATTGATATCTCTCCGTAAGTGAGTCAAGGGGGTGTAAAGCGGCATAAACACAGCCGTGAAAAGCAGCTAAACCCCAATATAAAAATAAATTACTTTTCAAAACCCGTGAAACAAAGACAGTGAAAGAGAGAGAAATTCTTACAAAATTCGTTCAGGGGCTGTGATGCAACCTGGATTAACCATATCTAGACCCACAGCTGATTGAGACATAAGGGTGGACACTCTTGGGGCTGAGAGGTTCGGTGAGGTTGGGTGAGCCAACGCAGACCCTTTCAAGTAATACTGCATGGTACCCATCCCATGGGTCCCAAATCTCCAGGTTCAAGGGCATCTTCCTACGTCGAAAACAGGCATGAGAAACCCAGAAGATGGTACACCGTGTGATCCAGAAAGGTTTCTAAAACGCACCTCATTTCTCATCTCCTTTGCTCGGGTTCGCCATTCCAGCCGATTTACTAGCCATCTCCCTCCTTGGAGAATCAGCACCTTTAACCTCCTGTTCCGTACAGGTTGCAATTTGTCCTGAGGATGAAGGGGAAGAGGGGGAACCAATGAGAGACTAGCTCTAGGTGTTGGGACAGGCACAGGTCACTCTATTTTCCCATCAGGAAGAAGAATTAAGCACAAGCTCAGCCTGCCCCCCAGAACCAGAAGAGGGCCTGAAGCAATCCTGCGCTTTTGCGGCCAGCTCCCAAAAAAGCGAGTTGAAAAATGGAGCTCAGGGGCACTGCAATTCACAAACCTGCAGAGTTTTAAATGATACCTCTCGTCCACAAATATATTAAGGGAAGGCAACGAAGAGGCTTTGAAAGCAAGGCAGAATTGCAGGAAACAGATTTCAGGAGGTAGATTCGAATCGCCTTGAAAGCACATGAAAAGCGGCAAAACGTGGACAATGATGCCCTTGGCCAAAAAGGGCGTATGCGTTTTTTCCTGAATATATTCAGGAAAAAACGCATACGCCCTTTTTGGCCAACCAAGCAACCTGGAAAGGCCAATCAGCGCTCCAAAGAAGTCTCGCTTCCCAGCGGGCAAAAGGGCCATGCGGAAAAAAGTGTCCAAACCAGAAATGCAGGACCGGCCATGGAGAAATGGGAGCCTTGCTACGCTGATGGGTGGGATGTAAATTGCCAACAGCCACTCTGGAGAAGTGTACGGTGTGTTCTGAAACATCTAAAAAACACAGCTTGGAGAAAATAGGGCACTTCCACTCATGGGCGTATAAATTGGGAAAACTAAAAATCAGCAAGACACAGGCACCCCAAAGTTTAGGGCTGCTCTGTTGACAAGAACCCCCACTTCATTACACCTTAAATATCCTAGGAAAGAGAAAAATGGATAAAGAAGTTGTGGTCCTCATGTACAATGGAATATCACTCAGCCATGAAATCCACGTCATAAGGCTAGTAGCAGCACGATGAGTGGATTTAGGTACGACGATTCTAAGTGAAATAAGTCACACAGAAAAGACACTTATCATAAGATATCACTTCTAGAGGGAATGTAAAAACCGCTACACTTGAACTGAATTGCAAAACAGAACAGAGTCACACGTTTAGGAAACACACTATGGCTGCTGAACGGGAAAGGTGAGGTGGGGTGATGCATAAAACAAGGGTTTCAAATTAGCTCCGATACCGTTCCATAAACCCAATATGTAAGAGACAAGACCTATTCCTTTTTCAGTGAACTGGACTCAACACCCCCTATTCACCGCACAAGAATATATCTGACTAGTAAGAATCTTCAAACCTATGTATTGATATCTCTCCGTAAGTGAGTCAAGGGGGTGTAAAGCGGCATAAACACAGCCGTGAAAAGCAGCTAAACCCCAATATAAAAATAAATTACTTTTCAAAACCCGTGAAACAAAGACAGTGAAAGAGAGAGAAATTCTTACAAAATTCGTTCAGGGGCTGTGATGCAACCTGGATTGACCATATCTAGACCCACAGCTGATTGAGACATAAGGGTGGACACTCTTGGGGCTGAGAGGTTCGGTGAGGTTGGGTGAGCCAACGCAGACCCTTTCAAGTAATACTGCATGGTACCCATCCCATGGGTCCCAAATCTCCAGGTTCAAGGGCATCTTCCTACGTCGAAAACAGGCATGAGAAACCCAGAAGATGGTACACCGTGTGATCGGGAAAGGTTTCTAAAACGCACCTCATTTCTCATCTCCTTTGCTCGGGTTCGCCATTCCAGCCGATTTACTAGCCATCTCCCTCCTTGGAGAATCAGCACCTTTAACCTCCTGTTCCGTACAGGTTGCAATTTGTCCTGAGGATGAACGGGAAGAGGGGGAACCAATGAGAGACTAGCTCTAGGTGTTGGGACAGGCACAGGTCACTCTATTTTCCCATCAGGAAGAAGAATTAAGCACAAGCTCAGCCTGCCCCCCAGAACCAGAAGAGGGCCTGAAGCAATCCTGCGCTTTTGCGGCCAGCTCCCAAAAAAGCGAGTTGAAAAATGGAGCTCAGGGGCACTGCAATTCACAAACCTGCACAGTTTTAAATGATACCTCTCGTCCACAAATATACTAAGGGAAGGCAACGAAGAGGCTTTGAAAGCAAGGCAGAATTGCAGGAAACAGATTTCAGGAGGTAGATTCGAATCGCCTTGAAAGCACATGAAAAGCGGCAAAACGTGGACAATGATGCCCTTGGCCAAAAAGGGCGTATGCGTTTTTTCCTGAATATATTCAGGAAAAAACGCATACGCCCTTTTTGGCCAACCAAGCAACCTGGAAAGGCCAATCAGCGCTCCAAAGAAGTCTCGCTTCCCAGCGGGCAAAAGGGCCATGCGGAAAAAAGTGTCCAAACCAGAAATGCAGGACCGGCCATGGAGAAATGGGAGCCTTGCTACGCTGATGGGTGGGATGTAAATTGCCAACAGCCACTCTGGAGAAGTGTACGGTGTGTTCTGAAACATCTAAAAAACACAGCTTGGAGAAAATAGGGCACTTCCACTCATGGGCGTATAAATTGGGAAAACTAAAAATCAGCAAGACACAGGCACCCCAAAGTTTAGAGCTGCTCTGTTGACAAGAACCCCCACTTCATTACACCTTAAATATCCTAGGAAAGAGAAAAATGGATAAAGAAGTTGTGGTCCTCATGTACAATGGAATATCACTCAGCCATGAAATCCACGTCATAAGGCTAGTAGCAGCACGATGAGTGGATTTAGGTACGACGATTCTAAGTGAAATAAGTCACACAGAAAAGACACTTATCATAAGATATCACTTAGAGAGGGAATGTAAAAACCGCTACACTTGAACTGAATTGCAAAACAGAACAGAGTCACACGTTTAGGAAACACACTATGGCTGCTGAACGGGAAAGGTGAGGTGGGGTGATGCATAAAACAAGGGTTTCAAATTAGCTCCGATACCGTTCCATAAACCCAATATGTAAGAGACAAGACCTATTCCTTTTTCAGTGAACTGGACTCAACACCCCCTATTCACCGCACAAGAATATATCTGACTAGTAAGAATCTTCAAACCTATGTATTGATATCTCTCCGTAAGTGAGTCAAGGGGGTGTAAAGCGGCATAAACACAGCCGTGAAAAGCAGCTAAACCCCAATATAAAAATAAATTACTTTTCAAAACCCGTGAAACAAAGACAGTGAAAGAGAGAGAAATTCTTACAAAATTCGTTCAGGGGCTGTGATGCAACCTGGATTAACCATATCTAGACCCACAGCTGATTGAGACATAAGGGTGGACACTCTTGGGGCTGAGAGGTTCGGTGAGGTTGGGTGAGCCAACGCAGACCCTTTCAAGTAATACTGCATGGTACCCATCCCATGGGTCCCAAATCTCCAGGTTCAAGGGCATCTTCCTATGTCGAAAACAGGCATGAGAAACCCAGAAGATGGTACACCGTGTGATCCAGAAAGGTTTCTAAAACGCACCTCATTTCTCATCTCCTTTGCTCGGGTTCGCCATTCCAGCCGATTTACTAGCCATCTCCCTCCTTGGAGAATCAGCACCTTTAACCTCCTGTTCCGTACAGGTTGCAATTTGTCCTGAGGATGAAGGGGAAGAGGGGGAACCAATGAGAGACTAGCTCTAGGTGTTGGGACAGGCACAGGTCACTCTATTTTCCCATCAGGAAGAAGAATTAAGCACAAGCTCAGCCTGCCCCCCAGAACCAGAAGAGGGCCTGAAGCAATCCTGCGCTTTTGCGGCCAGCTCCCAAAAAAGCGAGTTGAAAAATGGAGCTCAGGGGCACTGCAATTCACAAACCTGCAGAGTTTTAAATGATACCTCTCGTCCACAAATATATTAAGGGAAGGCAACGAAGAGGCTTTGAAAGCAAGGCAGAATTGCAGGAAACAGATTTCAGGAGGTAGATTCGAATCGCCTTGAAAGCACATGAAAAGCGGCAAAACGTGGACAATGATGCCCTTGGCCAAAAAGGGCGTATGCGTTTTTTCCTGAATATATTCAGGAAAAAACGCATACGCCCTTTTTGGCCAACCAAGCAACCTGGAAAGGCCAATCAGCGCTCCAAAGAAGTCTCGCTTCCCAGCGGGCAAAAGGGCCATGCGGAAAAAAGTGTCCAAACCAGAAATGCAGGACCGGCCATGGAGAAATGGGAGCCTTGCTACGCTGATGGGTGGGATGTAAATTGCCAACAGCCACTCTGGAGAAGTGTACGGTGTGTTCTGAAACATCTAAAAAACACAGCTTGGAGAGCATAGGGCACTTCCACTCATGGGCGTATAAATTGGGAAAACTAAAAATCAGCAAGACACAGGCACCCCAAAGTTTAGGGCTGCTCTGTTGACAAGAAACCCCACTTCATTACACCTTAAATATCCTAGGAAAGAGAAAAATGGATAAAGAAGTTGTGGTCCTCATGTACAATGGAATATCACTCAGCCATGAAATCAACGTCATAAGGCTAGTAGCAGCACGATGAGTGGATTTAGGTACGAAGATTCTAAGTGAAATAAGTCACACAGAAAAGACACTTATCATAAGATATCACTTAGAGAGGGAATGTAAAAACCGCTACACTTGAACTGAATTGCAAAACAGAACAGAGTCACACGTTTAGGAAACACACTATGGCTGCTGAACGGGAAAGGTGAGGTGGGGTGATGCATAAAACAAGGGTTTCAAATTAGCTCCGATACCGTTCCATAAACCCAATATGTAAGAGACAAGACCTATTCCTTTTTCAGTGAACTGGACTCAACACCCCCTATTCACCGCACAAGAATATATCTGACTAGGAAGAATCTTCAAACCTATGTATTGATATCTCTCCGTAAGTGAGTCAAGGGGGTGTAAAGCGGCATAAACACAGCCGTGAAAAGCAGCTAAACCCCATTATAAAAATAAATTACTTTTCAAAACCCGTGAAACAAAGACAGTGAAAGAGAGAGAAATTCTTACAAAATTCGTTCAGGGGCTGTGATGCAACCTGGATTGACCATATCTAGACCCACAGCTGATTGAGACATAAGGGTGGACACTCTTGGGGCTGAGAGGTTCGGTGAGGTTGGGTGAGCCAACGCAGACCCTTTCAAGTAATACTGCATGGTACCCATCCCATGGGTCCCAAATCTCCAGGTTCAAGGGCATCTTCCTACGTCGAAAACAGGCATGAGAAACCCAGAAGATGGTACACCGTGTGATCGGGAAAGGTTTCTAAAACGCACCTCATTTCTCATCTCCTTTGCTCGGGTTCGCCATTCCAGCCGATTTACTAGCCATCTCCCTCCTTGGAGAATCAGCACCTTTAACCTCCTGTTCCGTACAGGTTGCAATTTGTCCTGAGGATGAACGGGAAGAGGGGGAACCAATGAGAGACTAGCTCTAGGTGTTGGGACAGGCACAGGTCACTCTATTTTCCCATCAGGAAGAAGAATTAAGCACAAGCTCAGCCTGCCCCCCAGAACCAGAAGAGGGCCTGAAGCAATCCTGCGCTTTTGCGGCCAGCTCCCAAAAAAGCGAGTTGAAAAATGGAGCTCAGGGGCACTGCAATTCACAAACCTGCACAGTTTTAAATGATACCTCTCGTCCACAAATATACTAAGGGAAGGCAACGAAGAGGCTTTGAAAGCAAGGCAAAATTGCAGGAAACAGATTTCAGGAGGTAGATTCGAATCGCCTTGAAAGCACATGAAAAGCGGCAAAACGTGGACAATGATGCCCTTGGCCAAAAAGGGCGTATGCGTTTTTTCCTGAATATATTCAGGAAAAAACGCATACGCCCTTTTTGGCCAACCAAGCAACCTGGAAAGGCCAATCAGCGCTCCAAAGAAGTCTCGCTTCCCAGCGGGCAAAAGGGCCATGCGGAAAAAAGTGTCCAAACCAGAAATGCAGGACCGGCCATGGAGAAATGGGAGCCTTGCTACGCTGATGGGTGGGATGTAAATTGCCAACAGCCACTCTGGAGAAGTGTACGGTGTGTTCTGAAACATCTAAAAAACACAGCTTGGAGAAAATAGGGCACTTCCACTCATGGGCGTATAAATTGGGAAAAGTAAAAATCAGCAAGACACAGGCACCCCAAAGTTTAGGGCTGCTCTGTTGACAAGAACCCCCACTTCATTACACCTTAAATATCCTAGGAAAGAGAAAAATGGAAAAAGAAGTTGTGGTCCTCATGTACAATGGAATATCACTCAGCCATGAAATCCACGTCATAAGGCTAGTAGCAGCACGATGAGTGGATTTAGGTACGAAGATTCTAAGTGAAATAAGTCACACAGAAAAGACACTTATCATAAGATATCACTTAGAGAGGGAATGTAAAAACCGCTACACTTGAACTGAATTGCAAAACAGAACAGAGTCACACGTTTAGGAAACACACTATGGCTGCTGAACGGGAAAGGTGAGGTGGGGTGATGCATAAAACAAGGGTTTCAAATTAGCTCCGATACCGTTCCATAAACCCAATATGTAAGAGACAAGACCTATTCCTTTTTCAGTGAACTGGACTCAACACCCCCTATTCACCGCACAAGAATATATCTGACTAGGAAGAATCTTCAAACCTATGTATTGATATCTCTCCGTAAGTGAGTCAAGGGGGTGTAAAGCGGCATAAACACAGCCGTGAAAAGCAGCTAAACCCCATTATAAAAATAAATTACTTTTCAAAACCCGTGAAACAAAGACAGTGAAAGAGAGAGAAATTCTTACAAAATTGGTTCAGGGGCTGTGATGCAACCTGGATTGACCATATCTAGACCCACAGCTGATTGAGACATAAGGGTGGACACTCTTGGGGCTGAGAGGTTCGGTGAGGTTGGGTGAGCCAACGCAGACCCTTTCAAGTAATACTGCATGGTACCCATCCCATGGGTCCCAAATCTCCAGGTTCAAGGGCATCTTCCTACGTCGAAAACAGGCATGAGAAACCCAGAAGATGGTACACCGTGTGATCGGGAAAGGTTTCTAAAACGCACCTCATTTCTCATCTCCTTTGCTCGGGTTCGCCATTCCAGCCGATTTACTAGCCATCTCCCTCCTTGGAGAATCAGCACCTTTAACCTCCTGTTCCGTACAGGTTGCAATTTGTCCTGAGGATGAACGGGAAGAGGGGGAACCAATGAGAGACTAGCTCTAGGTGTTGGGACAGGCACAGGTCACTCTATTTTCCCATCAGGAAGAAGAATTAAGCACAAGCTCAGGCTGCCCCCCAGAACCAGAAGAGGGCCTGAAGCAATCCTGCGCTTTTGCGGCCAGCTCCCAAAAAAGCGAGTTGAAAAATGGAGCTCAGGGGCACTGCAATTCACAAACCTGCAGAGTGTTAAATGATACCTCTCGTCCACAAATATATTAAGGGAAGGCAACGAAGAGGCTTTGAAAGCAAGGCAGAATTGCAGGAAACAGATTTCAGGAGGTAGATTCGAATCGCCTTGAAAGCACATGAAAAGCGGCAAAACGTGGACAATGATGCCCTTGGCCAAAAAGGGCGTATGCGTTTTTTCCTGAATATATTCAGGAAAAAACGCATACGCCCTTTTTGGCCAACCAAGCAACCTGGAAAGGCCAATCAGCGCTCCAAAGAAGTCTCGCTTCCCAGCGGGCAAAAGGGCCATGCGGAAAAAAGTGTCCAAACCAGAAATGCAGGACCGGCCATGGAGAAATGGGAGCCTTGCTACGCTGATGGGTGGGATGTAAATTGCCAACAGCCACTCTGGAGAAGTGTACGGTGTGTTCTGAAACATCTAAAAAACACAGCTTGGAGAGCATAGGGCACTTCCACTCATGGGCGTATAAATTGGGAAAACTAAAAATCAGCAAGACACAGGCACCCCAAAGTTTAGGGCTGCTCTGTTGACAAGAAACCCCACTTCATTACACCTTAAATATCCTAGGAAAGAGAAAAATGGATAAAGAAGTTGTGGTCCTCATGTACAATGGAATATCACTCAGCCATGAAATCAACGTCATAAGGCTAGTAGCAGCACGATGAGTGGATTTAGGTACGAAGATTCTAAGTGAAATAAGTCACACAGAAAAGACACTTATCATAAGATATCACTTAGAGAGGGAATGTAAAAACCGCTACACTTGAACTGAATTGCAAAACAGAACAGAGTCACACGTTTAGGAAACACACTATGGCTGCTGAACGGGAAAGGTGAGGTGGGGTGATGCATAAAACAAGGGTTTCAAATTAGCTCCGATACCGTTCCATAAACCCAATATGTAAGAGACAAGACCTATTCCTTTTTCAGTGAACTCGACTCAACACCCCCTATTCACCGCACAAGAATATATCTGACTAGTAAGAATCTTCAAACCTATGTATTGATATCTCTCCGTAAGTGAGTCAAGGGGGTGTAAAGCGGCATAAACACAGCCGTGAAAAGCAGCTGAACCCCATTATAAAAATAAATTACTTTTCAAAACCCGTGAAACAAAGACAGTGAAAGAGAGAGAAATTCTTACAAAATTCGTTCAGGGGCTGTGATGCAACCTGGATTGACCATATCTAGACCCACAGCTGATTGAGACATAAGGGTGGACACTCTTGGGGCTGAGAGGTTCGGTGAGGTTGGGTGAGCCAACGCAGACCCTTTCAAGTAATACTGCATGGTACCCATCCCATGGGTCCCAAATCTCCAGGTTCAAGGGCATCTTCCTACGTCGAAAACAGGCATGAGAAACCCAGAAGATGGTACACCGTGTGATCGGGAAAGGTTTCTAAAACGCACCTCATTTCTCATCTCCTTTGCTCGGGTTCGCCATTCCAGCCGATTTACTAGCCATCTCCCTCCTTGGAGAATCAGCACCTTTAACCTCCTGTTCCGTACAGGTTGCAATTTGTCCTGAGGATGAACGGGAAGAGGGGGAACCAATGAGAGACTAGCTCTAGGTGTTGGGACAGGCACAGGTCACTCTATTTTTCCATCAGGAAGAAGAATTAAGCACAAGCTCAGCCTGCCCCCCAGAACCAGAAGAGGGCCTGAAGCAATCCTGCGCTTTTGCGGCCAGCTCCCAAAAAAGCGAGTTGAAAAATGGAGCTCAGGGGCACTGCAATTCACAAACCTGCAGAGTTTTAAATGATACCTCTCGTCCACAAATATATTAAGGGAAGGCAACGAAGAGGCTTTGAAAGCAAGGCAGAATTGCAGGAAACAGATTTCAGGAGGTAGATTCGAATCGCCTTGAAAGCACATGAAAAGCAGCAAAACGTGGACAATGATGCCCTTGGCCAAAAAGGGCGTATGCGTTTTTTCCTGAATATATTCAGGAAAAAACGCATACGCCCTTTTTGGCCAACCAAGCAACCTGGAAAGGCCAATCAGCGCTCCAAAGAAGTCTCGCTTCCCAGCGGGCAAAAGGGCCATGCGGAAAAAAGTGTCCAAACCAGAAATGCAGGACCGGCCATGGAGAAATGGGAGCCTTGCTACGCTGATGGGTGGGATGTAAATTGCCAACAGCCACTCTGGAGAAGTGTACGGTGTGTTCTGAAACATCTAAAAAACACAGCTTGGAGAGCATAGGGCACTTCCACTCATGGGCGTATAAATTGGGAAAACTAAAAATCAGCAAGACACAGGCACCCCAAAGTTTAGGGCTGCTCTGTTGACAAGAAACCCCACTTCATTACACCTTAAATATCCTAGGAAAGAGAAAAATGGATAAAGAAGTTGTGGTCCTCATGTACAATGGAATATCACTCAGCCATGAAATCAACGTCATAAGGCTAGTAGCAGCACGATGAGTGGATTTAGGTACGAAGATTCTAAGTGAAATAAGTCACACAGAAAAGACACTTATCATAAGATATCACTTAGAGAGGGAATGTAAAAACCGCTACACTTGAACTGAATTGCAAAACAGAACAGAGTCACACGTTTAGGAAACACACTATGGCTGCTGAACGGGAAAGGTGAGGTGGGGTGATGCATAAAACAAGGGTTTCAAATTAGCTCCGATACCGTTCCATAAACCCAATATGTAAGAGACAAGACCTATTCCTTTTTCAGTGAACTGGACTCAACACCCCCTATTCACCGCACAAGAATATATCTGACTAGTAAGAAACTTCAAACCTATGTATTGATATCTCTCCGTAAGTGAGTCAAGGGGGTGTAAAGCGGCATAAACACAGCCGTGAAAAGCAGCTAAACCCCATTATAAAAATAAATTACTTTTCAAAACCCGTGAAACAAAGACAGTGAAAGAGAGAGAAATTCTTACAAAATTCGTTCAGGGGCTGTGATGCAACCTGGATTGACCATATCTAGACCCACAGCTGATTGAGACATAAGGGTGGACACTCTTGGGGCTGAGAGGTTCGGTGAGGTTGGGTGAGCCAACGCAGACCCTTTCAAGTAATACTGCATGGTACCCATCCCATGGGTCCCAAAACTCCAGGTTCAAGGGCATCTTCCTACGTCGAAAACAGGCATGAGAAACCCAGAAGATGGTACACCGTGTGATCGGGAAAGGTTTCTAAAACGCACCTCATTTCTCATCTCCTTTGCTCGGGTTCGCCATTCCAGCCGATTTACTAGCCATCTCCCTCCTTGGAGAATCAGCACCTTTAACCTCCTGTTCCGTACAGGTTGCAATTTGTCCTGAGGATGAACGGGAAGAGGGGGAACCAATGAGAGACTAGCTCTAGGTGTTGGGACAGGCACAGGTCACTCTATTTTCCCATCAGGAAGAAGAATTAAGCACAAGCTCAGCCTGCCCCCCAGAACCAGAAGAGGGCCTGAAGCAATCCTGCGCTTTTGCGGCCAGCTCCCAAAAAAGCGAGTTGAAAAATGGAGCTCAGGGGCACTGCAATTCACAAACCTGCAGAGTTTTAAATGATACCTCTCGTCCACAAATATATTAAGGGAAGGCAACGAAGAGGCTTTGAAAGCAAGGCAGAATTGCAGGAAACAGATTTCAGGAGGTAGATTCGAATCGCCTTGAAAGCACATGAAAAGCGGCAAAACGTGGACAATGATGCCCTTGGCCAAAAAGGGCGTATGCGTTTTTTCCTGAATATATTCAGGAAAAAACGCATACGCCCTTTTTGGCCAACCAAGCAACCTGGAAAGGCCAAACAGCGCTCCAAAGAAGTCTCGCTTCCCAGCGGGCAAAAGGGCCATGCGGAAAAAAGTGTCCAAACCAGAAATGCAGGACCGGCCATGGAGAAATGGGAGCCTTGCTACGCTGATGGGTGGGATGTAAATTGCCAACAGCCACTCTGGAGAAGTGTACGGTGTGTTCTGAAACATCTAAAAAACACAGCTTGGAGAGCATAGGGCACTTCCACTCATGGGCGTATAAATTGGGAAAACTAAAAATCAGCAAGACACAGGCACCCCAAAGTTTAGGGCTGCTCTGTTGACAAGAAACCCCACTTCATTACACCTTAAATATCCTAGGAAAGAGAAAAATGGATAAAGAAGTTGTGGTCCTCATGTACAATGGAATATCACTCAGCCATGAAATCAACGTCATAAGGCTAGTAGCAGCACGATGAGTGGATTTAGGTACGAAGATTCTAAGTGAAATAAGTCACACAGAAAAGACACTTATCATAAGATATCACTTAGAGAGGGAATGTAAAAACCGCTACACTTGAACTGAATTGCAAAACAGAACAGAGTCACACGTTTAGGAAACACACTATGGCTGCTGAACGGGAAAGGTGAGGTGGGGTGATGCATAAAACAAGGGTTTCAAATTAGCTCCGATACCGTTCCATAAACCCAATATGTAAGAGACAAGACCTATTCCTTTTTCAGTGAACTCGACTCAACACCCCCTATTCACCGCACAAGAATATATCTGACTAGTAAGAATCTTCAAACCTATGTATTGATATCTCTCCGTAAGTGAGTCAAGGGGGTGTAAAGCGGCATAAACACAGCCGTGAAAAGCAGCTAAACCCCATTATAAAAATAAATTACTTTTCAAAACCCGTGAAACAAAGACAGTGAAAGAGAGAGAAATTCTTACAAAATTCGTTCAGGGGCTGTGATGCAACCTGGATTGACCATATCTAGACCCACAGCTGATTGAGACATAAGGGTGGACACTCTTGGGGCTGAGAGGTTCGGTGAGGTTGGGTGAGCCAACGCAGACCCTTTCAAGTAATACTGCATGGTACCCATCCCATGGGTCCCAAATCTCCAGGTTCAAGGGCATCTTCCTACGTCGAAAACAGGCATGAGAAACCCAGAAGATGGTACACCGTGTGATCGGGAAAGGTTTCTAAAACGCACCTCATTTCTCATCTCCTTTGCTCGGGTTCGCCATTCCAGCCGATTTACTAGCCATCTCCCTCCTTGGAGAATCAGCACCTTTAACCTCCTGTTCCGTACAGGTTGCAATTTGTCCTGAGGATGAACGGGAAGAGGGGGAACCAATGAGAGACTAGCTCTAGGTGTTGGGACAGGCACAGGTCACTCTATTTTCCCATCAGGAAGAAGAATTAAGCACAAGCTCAGCCTGCCCCCCAGAACCAGAAGAGGGCCTGAAGCAATCCTGCGCTTTTGCGGCCAGCTCCCAAAAAAGCGAGTTGAAAAATGGAGCTCAGGGGCACTGCAATTCACAAACCTGCAGAGTTTTAAATGATACCTCTCGTCCACAAATATATTAAGGGAAGGCAACGAAGAGGCTTTGAAAGCAAGGCAGAATTGCAGGAAACAGATTTCAGGAGGTAGATTCGAATCGCCTTGAAAGCACATGAAAAGCGGCAAAACGTGGACAATGATGCCCTTGGCCAAAAAGGGCGTATGCGTTTTTTCCTGAATATATTCAGGAAAAAACGCATACGCCCTTTTTGGCCAACCAAGCAACCTGGAAAGGCCAATCAGCGCTCCAAAGAAGTCTCGCTTCCCAGCGGGCAAAAGGGCCATGCGGAAAAAAGTGTCCAAACCAGAAATGCAGGACCGGCCATGGAGAAATGGGAGCCTTGCTACGCTGATGGGTGGGATGTAAATTGCCAACAGCCACTCTGGAGAAGTGTACGGTGTGTTCTGAAACATCTAAAAAACACAGCTTGGAGAGCATAGGGCACTTCCACTCATGGGCGTATAAATTGGGAAAACTAAAAATCAGCAAGACACAGGCACCCCAAAGTTTAGGGCTGCTCTGTTGACAAGAACCCCCACTTCATTACACCTTAAATATCCTAGGAAAGAGAAAAATGGATAAAGAAGTTGTGGTCCTCATGTACAATGGAATATCACTCAGCCATGAAATCAACGTCATAAGGCTAGTAGCAGCACGATGAGTGGATTTAGGTACGAAGATTCTAAGTGAAATAAGTCACACAGAAAAGACACTTATCATAAGATATCACTTAGAGAGGGAATGTAAAAACCGCTACACTTGAACTGAATTGCAAAACAGAACAGAGTCACACGTTTAGGAAACACACTATGGCTGCTGAACGGGAAAGGTGAGGTGGGGTGATGCATAAAACAAGGGTTTCAAATTAGCTCCGATACCGTTCCATAAACCCAATATGTAAGAGACAAGACCTATTCCTTTTTCAGTGAACTGGACTCAACACCCCCTATTCACCGCACAAGAATATATCTGACTAGTAAGAAACTTCAAACCTATGTATTGATATCTCTCCGTAAGTGAGTCAAGGGGGTGTAAAGCGGCATAAACACAGCCGTGAAAAGCAGCTAAACCCCATTATAAAAATAAATTACTTTTCAAAACCCGTGAAACAAAGACAGTGAAAGAGAGAGAAATTCTTACAAAATTCGTTCAGGGGCTGTGATGCAACCTGGATTGACCATATCTAGACCCACAGCTGATTGAGACATAAGGGTGGACACTCTTGGGGCTGAGAGGTTCGGTGAGGTTGGGTGAGCCAACGCAGACCCTTTCAAGTAATACTGCATGGTACCCATCCCATGGGTCCCAAAACTCCAGGTTCAAGGGCATCTTCCTACGTCGAAAACAGGCATGAGAAACCCAGAAGATGGTACACCGTGTGATCGGGAAAGGTTTCTAAAACGCACCTCATTTCTCATCTCCTTTGCTCGGGTTCGCCATTCCAGCCGATTTACTAGCCATCTCCCTCCTTGGAGAATCAGCACCTTTAACCTCCTGTTCCGTACAGGTTGCAATTTGTCCTGAGGATGAACGGGAAGAGGGGGAACCAATGAGAGACTAGCTCTAGGTGTTGGGACAGGCACAGGTCACTCTATTTTCCCATCAGGAAGAAGAATTAAGCACAAGCTCAGCCTGCCCCCCAGAACCAGAAGAGGGCCTGAAGCAATCCTGCGCTTTGGCGGCCATCTCCCAAAAAAGCAAGTTGAAAAATGGAGCTCAGGGGCACTGCAATTCACAAACCTGCAGAGTTTTAAATGATACCTCTCGTCCACAAATATATTAAGGGAAGGCAACGAAGAGGCTTTGAAAGCAAGGCAGAATTGCAGGAAACAGATTTCAGGAGGTAGATTCGAATCGCCTTGAAAGCACATGAAAAGCGGCAAAACGTGGACAATGATGCCCTTGGCCAAAAAGGGCGTATGCGTTTTTTCCTGAATATATTCAGGAAAAAACGCATACGCCCTTTTTGGCCAACCAAGCAACCTGGAAAGGCCAATCAGCGCTCCAAAGAAGTCTCGCTTCCCAGCGGGCAAAAGGGCCATGCGGAAAAAAGTGTCCAAACCAGAAATGCAGGACCGGCCATGGAGAAATGGGAGCCTTGCTACGCTGATGGGTGGGATGTAAATTGCCAACAGCCACTCTGGAGAAGTGTACGGTGTGTTCTGAAACATCTAAAAAAAACAGCTTGGAGAGCATAGGGCACTTCCACTCATGGGCGTATAAATTGGGAAAACTAAAAATCAGCAAGACACAGGCACCCCAAAGTTTAGGGCTGCTCTGTTGACAAGAACCCCCACTTCATTACACCTTAAATATCCTAGGAAAGAGAAAAATGGATAAAGAAGTTGTGGTCCTCATGTACAATGGAATATCACTCAGCCATGAAATCAACGTCATAAGGCTAGTAGCAGCACGATGAGTGGATTTAGGTACGAAGATTCTAAGTGAAATAAGTCACACAGAAAAGACACTTATCATAAGATATCACTTAGAGAGGGAATGTAAAAACCGCTACACTTGAACTGAATTGCAAAACAGAACAGAGTCACACGTTTAGGAAACACACTATGGCTGCTGAACGGGAAAGGTGAGGTGGGGTGATGCATAAAACAAGGGTTTCAAATTAGCTCCGATACCGTTCCATAAACCCAATATGTAAGAGACAAGACCTATTCCTTTTTCAGTGAACTGGACTCAACACCCCCTATTCACCGCACAAGAATATATCTGACTAGGAAGAAACTTCAAACCTATGTATTGATATCTCTCCGTAAGTGAGTCAAGGGGGTGTAAAGCGGCATAAACACAGCCGTGAAAAGCAGCTAAACCCCATTATAAAAATAAATTACTTTTCAAAACCCGTGAAACAAAGACAGTGAAAGAGAGAGAAATTCTTACAAAATTCGTTCAGGGGCTGTGATGCAACCTGGATTGACCATATCTAGACCCACAGCTGATTGAGACATAAGGGTGGACACTCTTGGGGCTGAGAGGTTCGGTGAGGTTGGGTGAGCCAACGCAGACCCTTTCAAGTAATACTGCATGGTACCCATCCCATGGGTCCCAAAACTCCAGGTTCAAGGGCATCTTCCTACGTCGAAAACAGGCATGAGAAACCCAGAAGATGGTACACCGTGTGATCGGGAAAGGTTTCTAAAACGCACCTCATTTCTCATCTCCTTTGCTCGGGTTCGCCATTCCAGCCGATTTACTAGCCATCTCCCTCCTTGGAGAATCAGCACCTTTAACCTCCTGTTCCGTACAGGTTGCAATTTGTCCTGAGGATGAACGGGAAGAGGGGGAACCAATGAGAGACTAGCTCTAGGTGTTGGGACAGGCACAGGTCACTCTATTTTCCCATCAGGAAGAAGAATTAAGCACAAGCTCAGCCTGCCCCCCAGAACCAGAAGAGGGCCTGAAGCAATCCTGCGCTTTGGCGGCCATCTCCCAAAAAAGCAAGTTGAAAAATGGAGCTCAGGGGCACTGCAATTCACAAACCTGCAGAGTTTTAAATGATACCTCTCGTCCACAAATATATTAAGGGAAGGCAACGAAGAGGCTTTGAAAGCAAGGCAGAATTGCAGGAAACAGATTTCAGGAGGTAGATTCGAATCGCCTTGAAAGCACATGAAAAGCGGCAAAACGTGGACAATGATGCCCTTGGCCAAAAAGGGCGTATGCGTTTTTTCCTGAATATATTCAGGAAAAAACGCATACGCCCTTTTTGGCCAACCAAGCAACCTGGAAAGGCCAATCAGCGCTCCAAAGAAGTCTCGCTTCCCAGCGGGCAAAAGGGCCATGCGGAAAAAAGTGTCCAAACCAGAAATGCAGGACCGGCCATGGAGAAATGGGAGCCTTGCTACGCTGATGGGTGGGATGTAAATTGCCAACAGCCACTCTGGAGAAGTGTACAGTGTGTTCTGAAACATCTAAAAAACACAGCTTGGAGAAAATAGGGCACTTCCACTCATGGGCGTATAAATTGGGAAAACTAAAAATCAGCAAGACACAGGCACCCCAAAGTTTAGGGCTGCTCTGTTGACAAAAACCCCCACTTCATTACACCTTAAATATCCTAGGAAAGAGAAAAATGGATAAAGAAGTTGTGGTCCTCATGTACAATGGAATATCACTCAGCCATGAAATCCACGTCATAAGGCTAGTAGCAGCACGATGAGTGGATTTAGGTACGACGATTCTAAGTGAAATAAGTCCCACAGAAAAGACACTTATCATAAGATATCACTTAGAGAGGGAATGTAAAAACCGCTACACTTGAACTGAATTGCAAAACAGAACAGAGTCACACGTTTAGGAAACACACTATGGCTGCTGAACGGGAAAGGTGAGGTGGGGTGATGCATAAAACAAGGGTTTCAAATTAGCTCCGATACCGTTCCATAAACCCAATATGTAAGAGACAAGACCTATTCCTTTTTCAGTGAACTGGACTCAACACCCCCTAGTCACCGCACAAGAATATATCTGACTAGTAAGAATCTTCAAACCTATGTATTGATATCTCTCCGTAAGTGAGTCAAGGGGGTGTAAAGCGGCATAAACACAGCCGTGAAAAGCAGCTAAACCCCATTATAAAAATAAATTACTTTTCAAAACCCGTGAAACAAAGACAGTGAAAGAGAGAGAAATTCTTACAAAATTCGTTCAGGGGCTGTGATGCAACCTGGATTGACCATATCTAGACCCACAGCTGATTGAGACATAAGGGTGGACACTCTTGGGGCTGAGAGGTTCGGTGAGGTTGGGTGAGCCAACGCAGACCCTTTCAAGTAATACTGCATGGTACCCATCCCATGGGTCCCAAATCTCCAGGTTCAAGGGCATCTTCCTACATCGAAAACAGGCATGAGAAACCCAGAAGATGGTACACCGTGTGATTGGGAAAGGTTTCTAAAACGCACCTCATTTCTCATCTCCTTTGCTCGGGTTCGCCATTCCAGCCGATTTACTAGCCATCTCCCTCCTTGGAGAATCAGCACCTTTAACCTCCTGTTCCGTACAGGTTGCAATTTGTCCTGAGGATGAACGGGAAGAGGGGGAACCAATGAGAGACTAGCTCTAGGTGTTGGGACAGGCACAGGTCACTCTATTTTCCCATCAGGAAGAAGAATTAAGCACAAGCTCAGCCTGCCCCCCAGAACCAGAAGAGGGCCTGAAGCAATCCTGCGCTTTTGCGGCCAGCTCCCAAAAAAGCGAGTTGAAAAATGGAGCTCAGGGGCACTGCAATTCACAAACCTGCAGAGTTTTAAATGATACCTCTCGTCCACAAATATATTAAGGGAAGGCAACGAAGAGGCTTTGAAAGCAAGGCAGAATTGCAGGAAACAGATTTCAGGAGGTAGATTCGAATCGCCTTGAAAGCACATGAAAAGCGGCAAAACGTGGACAATGATGCCCTTGGCCAAAAAGGGCGTATGCGTTTTTTCCTGAATATATTCAGGAAAAAACGCATACGCCCTTTTTGGCCAACCAAGCAACCTGGAAAGGCCAATCAGCGCTCCAAAGAAGTCTCGCTTCCCAGCGGGCAAAAGGGCCATGCGGAAAAAAGTGTCCAAACCAGAAATGCAGGACCGGCCATGGAGAAATGGGAGCCTTGCTACGCTGATGGGTGGGATGTAAATTGCCAACAGCCACTCTGGAGAAGTGTACGGTGTGTTCTGAAACATCTAAAACACACAGCTTGGAGAGCATAGGGCACTTCCACTCATGGGCGTATAAATTGGGAAAACTAAAAATCAGCAAGACACAGGCACCCCAAAGTTTAGGACTGCTCTGTTGACAAGAACCCCCACTTCATTACACCTTAAATATCCTAGGAAAGAGAAAAATGGATAAAGAAGTTGTGGTCCTCATGTACAATGGAATATCACTCAGCCATGAAATCAACGTCATAAGGCTAGTAGCAGCACGATGAGTGGATTTAGGTACGAAGATTCTAAGTGAAATAAGTCACACAGAAAAGACACTTATCATAAGATATCACTTAGAGAGGGAATGTAAAAACCGCTACACTTGAACTGAATTGCAAAACAGAACAGAGTCACACGTTTAGGAAACACACTATGGCTGCTGAACGGGAAAGGTGAGGTGGGGTGATGCATAAAACAAGGGTTTCAAATTAGCTCCGATACCGTTCCATAAACCCAATATGTAAGAGACAAGACCTATTCCTTTTTCAGTGAACTGGACTCAACATCCCCTATTCACCGCACAAGAATATATCTGACTAGTAAGAATCTTCAAACCTATGTATTGATATCTCTCCGTAAGTGAGTCAAGGGGGTGTAAAGCGGCATAAACACAGCCGTGAAAAGCAGCTAAACCCCATTATAAAAATAAATTACTTTTCAAAACCCGTGAAACAAAGACAGTGAAAGAGAGAGAAATTCTTACAAAATTCGTTCAGGGGCTGTGATGCAACCTGGATTGACCATATCTAGACCCACAGCTGATTGAGACATAAGGGTGGACACTCTTGGGGCTGAGAGGTTCGGTGAGGTTGGGTGAGCCAACGCAGACCCTTTCAAGTAATACTGCATGGTACCCATCCCATGGGTCCCAAATCTCCAGGTTCAAGGGCATCTTCCTACGTCGAAAACAGGCATGAGAAACCCAGAAGATGGTACACCGTGTGATCGGGAAAGGTTTCTAAAACGCACCTCATTTCTCATCTCCTTTGCTCGGGTTCGCCATTCCAGCCGATTTACTAGCCATCTCCCTCCTTGGAGAATCAGCACCTTTAACCTCCTGTTCCGTACAGGTTGCAATTTGTCCTGAGGATGAACGGGAAGAGGGGGAACCAATGAGAGACTAGCTCTAGGTGTTGGGACAGGCACAGGTCACTCTATTTTCCCATCAGGAAGAAGAATTAAGCACAAGCTCAGCCTGCCCCCCAGAACCAGAAGAGGGCCTGAAGCAATCCTGCGCTTTTGCGGCCAGCTCCCAAAAAAGCGAGTTGAAAAATGGAGCTCAGGGGCACTGCAATTCACAAACCTGCAGAGTTTTAAATGATACCTCTCGTCCACAAATATATTAAGGGAAGGCAACGAAGAGGCTTTGAAAGCAAGGCAGAATTGCAGGAAACAGATTTCAGGAGGTAGATTCGAATCGCCTTGAAAGCACATGAAAAGCGGCAAAACGTGGACAATGATGCCCTTGGCCAAAAAGGGCGTATGCGTTTTTTCCTGAATATATTCAGGAAAAAACGCATACGCCCTTTTTGGCCAACCAAGCAACCTGGAAAGGCCAATCAGCGCTCCAAAGAAGTCTCGCTTCCCAGCGGGCAAAAGGGCCATGCGGAAAAAAGTGTCCAAACCAGAAATGCAGGACCGGCCATGGAGAAATGGGAGCCTTGCTACGCTGATGGGTGGGATGTAAATTGCCAACAGCCACTCTGGAGAAGTGTACGGTGTGTTCTGAAACATCTAAAAAACACAGCTTGGAGAAAATAGGGCACTTCCACTCATGGGCGTATAAATTGGGAAAACTAAAAATCAGCAAGACACAGGCACCCCAAAGTTTAGGGCTGCTCTGTTGACAAAAACCCCCACTTCATTACACCTTAAATATCCTAGGAAAGAGAAAAATGGATAAAGAAGTTGTGGTCCTCATGTACAATGGAATATCACTCAGCCATGAAATCCACGTCATAAGGCTAGTAGCAGCACGATGAGTGGATTTAGGTACGACGATTCTAAGTGAAATAAGTCCCACAGAAAAGACACTTATCATAAGATATCACTTAGAGAGGGAATGTAAAAACCGCTACACTTGAACTGAATTGCAAAACAGAACAGAGTCACACGTTTAGGAAACACACTATGGCTGCTGAACGGGAAAGGTGAGGTGGGGTGATGCATAAAACAAGGGTTTCAAATTAGCTCCGATACCGTTCCATAAACCCAATATGTAAGAGACAAGACCTATTCCTTTTTCAGTGAACTGGACTCAACACCCCCTAGTCACCGCACAAGAATATATCTGACTAGTAAGAATCTTCAAACCTATGTATTGATATCTCTCCGTAAGTGAGTCAAGGGGGTGTAAAGCGGCATAAACACAGCCGTGAAAAGCAGCTAAACCCCATTATAAAAATAAATTACTTTTCAAAACCCGTGAAACAAAGACAGTGAAAGAGAGAGAAATTCTTACAAAATTCGTTCAGGGGCTGTGATGCAACCTGGATTGACCATATCTAGACCCACAGCTGATTGAGACATAAGGGTGGACACTCTTGGGGCTGAGAGGTTCGGTGAGGTTGGGTGAGCCAACGCAGACCCTTTCAAGTAATACTGCATGGTACCCATCCCATGGGTCCCAAATCTCCAGGTTCAAGGGCATCTTCCTACATCGAAAACAGGCATGAGAAACCCAGAAGATGGTACACCGTGTGATCGGGAAAGGTTTCTAAAACGCACCTCATTTCTCATCTCCTTTGCTCGGGTTCGCCATTCCAGCCGATTTACTAGCCATCTCCCTCCTTGGAGAATCAGCACCTTTAACCTCCTGTTCCGTACAGGTTGCAATTTGTCCTGAGGATGAACGGGAAGAGGGGGAACCAATGAGAGACTAGCTCTAGGTGTTGGGACAGGCACAGGTCACTCTATTTTCCCATCAGGAAGAAGAATTAAGCACAAGCTCAGCCTGCCCCCCAGAACCAGAAGAGGGCCTGAAGCAATCCTGCGCTTTTGCGGCCAGCTCCCAAAAAAGCGAGTTGAAAAATGGAGCTCAGGGGCACTGCAATTCACAAACCTGCAGAGTTTTAAATGATACCTCTCGTCCACAAATATATTAAGGGAAGGCAACGAAGAGGCTTTGAAAGCAAGGCAGAATTGCAGGAAACAGATTTCAGGAGGTAGATTCGAATCGCCTTGAAAGCACATGAAAAGCGGCAAAACGTGGACAATGATGCCCTTGGCCAAAAAGGGCGTATGCGTTTTTTCCTGAATATATTCAGGAAAAAACGCATACGCCCTTTTTGGCCAACCAAGCAACCTGGAAAGGCCAATCAGCGCTCCAAAGAAGTCTCGCTTCCCAGCGGGCAAAAGGGCCATGCGGAAAAAAGTGTCCAAACCAGAAATGCAGGACCGGCCATGGAGAAATGGGAGCCTTGCTACGCTGATGGGTGGGATGTAAATTGCCAACAGCCACTCTGGAGAAGTGTACGGTGTGTTCTGAAACATCTAAAACACACAGCTTGGAGAGCATAGGGCACTTCCACTCATGGGCGTATAAATTGGGAAAACTAAAAATCAGCAAGACACAGGCACCCCAAAGTTTAGGACTGCTCTGTTGACAAGAACCCCCACTTCATTACACCTTAAATATCCTAGGAAAGAGAAAAATGGATAAAGAAGTTGTGGTCCTCATGTACAATGGAATATCACTCAGCCATGAAATCAACGTCATAAGGCTAGTAGCAGCACGATGAGTGGATTTAGGTACGAAGATTCTAAGTGAAATAAGTCACACAGAAAAGACACTTATCATAAGATATCACTTAGAGAGGGAATGTAAAAACCGCTACACTTGAACTGAATTGCAAAACAGAACAGAGTCACACGTTTAGGAAACACACTATGGCTGCTGAACGGGAAAGGTGAGGTGGGGTGATGCATAAAACAAGGGTTTCAAATTAGCTCCGATACCGTTCCATAAACCCAATATGTAAGAGACAAGACCTATTCCTTTTTCAGTGAACTGGACTCAACATCCCCTATTCACCGCACAAGAATATATCTGACTAGTAAGAATCTTCAAACCTATGTATTGATATCTCTCCGTAAGTGAGTCAAGGGGGTGTAAAGCGGCATAAACACAGCCGTGAAAAGCAGCTAAACCCCATTATAAAAATAAATTACTTTTCAAAACCCGTGAA
Source organism: Balaenoptera acutorostrata (assembly GCF_949987535.1). Classification (NCBI taxonomy): domain Eukaryota; kingdom Metazoa; phylum Chordata; class Mammalia; order Artiodactyla; family Balaenopteridae; genus Balaenoptera; species Balaenoptera acutorostrata. The sequence goes on along the minus strand of NW_026646792.1, from coordinate 11,525 downwards.
ACAAAGACAGTGAAAGAGAGAGAAATTCTTACAAAATTCGTTCAGGGGCTGTGATGCAACCTGGATTGACCATATCTAGACCCACAGCTGATTGAGACATAAGGGTGGACACTCTTGGGGCTGAGAGGTTCGGTGAGGTTGGGTGAGCCAACGCAGACCCTTTCAAGTAATACTGCATGGTACCCATCCCATGGGTCCCAAATCTCCAGGTTCAAGGGCATCTTCCTACGTCGAAAACAGGCATGAGAAACCCAGAAGATGGTACACCGTGTGATCGGGAAAGGTTTCTAAAACGCACCTCATTTCTCATCTCCTTTGCTCGGGTTCGCCATTCCAGCCGATTTACTAGCCATCTCCCTCCTTGGAGAATCAGCACCTTTAACCTCCTGTTCCGTACAGGTTGCAATTTGTCCTGAGGATGAACGGGAAGAGGGGGAACCAATGAGAGACTAGCTCTAGGTGTTGGGACAGGCACAGGTCACTCTATTTTCCCATCAGGAAGAAGAATTAAGCACAAGCTCAGCCTGCCCCCCAGAACCAGAAGAGGGCCTGAAGCAATCCTGCGCTTTTGCGGCCAGCTCCCAAAAAAGCGAGTTGAAAAATGGAGCTCAGGGGCACTGCAATTCACAAACCTGCAGAGTTTTAAATGATACCTCTCGTCCACAAATATACTAAGGGAAGGCAACGAAGAGGCTTTGAAAGCAAGGCAGAATTGCAGGAAACAGATTTCAGGAGGTAGATTCGAATCGCCTTGAAAGCACATGAAAAGCGGCAAAACGTGGACAATGATGCCCTTGGCCAAAAAGGGCGTATGCGTTTTTTCCTGAATATATTCAGGAAAAAACGCATACGCCCTTTTTGGCCAACCAAGCAACCTGGAAAGGCCAATCAGCGCTCCAAAGAAGTCTCGCTTCCCAGCGGGCAAAAGGGCCATGCGGAAAAAAGTGTCCAAACCAGAAATGCAGGACCGGCCATGGAGAAATGGGAGCCTTGCTACGCTGATGGGTGGGATGTAAATTGCCAACAGCCACTCTGGAGAAGTGTACGGTGTGTTCTGAAACATCTAAAAAACACAGCTTGGAGAACATAGGGCACTTCCACTCATGGGCGTATAAATTGGGAAAACTAAAAATCAGCAAGACACAGGCACCCCAAAGTTTAGGGCTGCTCTGTTGACAAAAACCCCCACTTCATTACACCTTAAATATCCTAGGAAAGAGAAAAATGGATAAAGAAGTTGTGGTCCTCATGTACAATGGAATATCACTCAGCCATGAAATCAACGTCATAAGGCTAGTAGCAGCACGATGAGTGGATTTAGGTACGACGATTCTAAGTGAAATAAGTCACACAGAAAAAGACACTTATCATAAGATATCACTTCTAGAGGGAATGTAAAAACCGCTACACTTGAACTGAATTGCAAAACAGAACAGAGTCACACGTTTAGGAAACACACTATGGCTGCTGAACGGGAAAGGTGAGGTGGGGTGATGCATAAAACAAGGGTTTCAAATTAGCTCCGATACCGTTCCATAAACCCAATATGTAAGAGACAAGACCTATTCCTTTTTCAGTGAACTGGACTCAACACCCCCTATTCACCGCACAAGAATATATCTGACTAGTAAGAATCTTCAAACCTATGTATTGATATCTCTCTGTAAGTGAGTCAAGGGGGTGTAAAGCGGCATAAACACAGCCGTGAAAAGCAGCTAAACCCCATTATAAAAATAAATTACTTTTCAAAACCCGTGAAACAAAGACAGTGAAAGAGAGAGAAATTCTTACAAAATTCGTTCAGGGGCTGTGATGCAACCTGGATTGACCATATCTAGACCCACAGCTGATTGAGACATAAGGGTGGACACTCTTGGGGCTGAGAGGTTCGGTGAGGTTGGGTGAGCCAACGCAGACCCTTTCAAGTAATACTGCATGGTACCCATCCCATGGGTCCCAAATCTCCAGGTTCAAGGGCATCTTCCTACGTCGAAAACAGGCATGAGAAACCCAGAAGATGGTACACCGTGTGATCGGGAAAGGTTTTCTAAAACGCACCTCATTTCTCATCTCCTTTACTCGGGTTCGCCATTCCAGCCGATTTACTAGCCATCTCTCTCCTTGGAGAATCAGCACCTTTAACCTCCTGTTCCGTACAGGTTGCAATTTGTCCTGAGGATGAACGGGAAGAGGGGGAACCAATGAGAGACTAGCTCTAGGTGTTGGGACAGGCACAGGTCACTCTATTTTCCCATCAGGAAGAAGAATTAAGCACAAGCTCAGCCTGCCCCCCAGAACCAGAAGAGGGCCTGAAGCAATCCTGCGCTTTTGCGGCCAGCTCCCAAAAAAGCGAGTTGAAAAATGGAGCTCAGGGGCACTGCAATTCACAAACCTGCAGAGTTTTAAATGATACCTCTCGTCCACAAATATATTAAGGGAAGGCAACGAAGAGGCTTTGAAAGCAAGGCAGAATTGCAGGAAACAGATTTCAGGAGGTAGATTCGAATCGCCTTGAAAGCACATGAAAAGCGGCAAAACGTGGACAATGATGCCCTTGGCCAAAAAGGGCGTATGCGTTTTTTCCTGAATATATTCAGGAAAAAACGCATACGCCCTTTTTGGCCAACCAAGCAACCTGGAAAGGCCAATCAGCGCTCCAAAGAAGTCTCGCTTCCCAGCGGGCAAAAGGGCCATGCGGAAAAAAGTGTCCAAACCAGAAATGCAGGACCGGCCATGGAGAAATGGGAGCCTTGCGACGCTGATGGGTGGGATGTAAATTGCCAACAGCCACTCTGGAGAAGTGTACGGTGTGTCCTGAAACATCTAAAACACACAGCTTGGAGAGCATAGGGCACTTCCACTCATGGGCGTATAAATTGGGAAAACTAAAGATCAGCAAGACACAGGCACCCCAAAGTTTAGGGCTGCTCTGTGGACAAGAACCCCCACTTCATTACACCTTAAATATCCTAGGAAAGCGAAAAATGGATAAAGAAGTTGTGGTCCTCATGTACAATGGAATATCACTCAGCCATGAAATCAACGTCATAAGGCTAGTAGCAGCACGATGAGTGGATTTAGGTACGACGATTCTAAGTGAAATAAGTCACACAGAAAAAGACACTTATCATAATATATCACTTCTAGAGGGAATGTAAAACCCGCTACACTTGAACTGAATTGCAAAACAGAACAGAGTCACACGTTTAGGAAACACACTATGGCTGCTGAATGGGAAAGGTGAGGTGGGGTGATGCATAAAACAAGGGTTTCAAATTAGCTCCGATACCGTTCCATAAACCCAATATGTAAGAGACAAGACCTATTCCTTTTTCAGTGAACTGGACTCAACACCCCCTAGTCACCGCACAAGAATATATCTGACTAGTAAGAATCTTCAAACCTATGTATTGATATCTCTCTGTAAGTGAGTCAAGGGGGTGTAAAGCGGCATAAACACAGCCGTGAAAAGCAGCTAAACCCCATTATAAAAATAAATTACTTTTCAAAACCCGTGAAACAAAGACAGTGAAAGAGAGAGAAATTCTTACAAAATTGGTTCAGGGGCTGTGATGCAACCTGGATTGACCATATCTAGACCCACAGCTGATTGAGACATAAGGGTGGACACTCTTGGGGCTGAGAGGTTCGGTGAGGTTGGGTGAGCCAACGCAGACCCTTTCAAGTAATACTGCATGGTACCCATCCCATGGGTCCCAAATCTCCAGGTTCAAGGGCATCTTCCTATGTCGAAAACAGGCATGAGAAACCCAGAAGATGGTACACCGTGTGATCCAGAAAGGTTTCTAAAACGCACCTCATTTCTCATCTCCTTTGCTCGGGTTCGCCATTCCAGCCGATTTACTAGCCATCTCCCTCCTTGGAGAATCAGCACCTTTAACCTCCTGTTCCGTACAGGTTGCAATTTGTCCTGAGGATGAAGGGGAAGAGGGGGAACCAATGAGAGACTAGCTCTAGGTGTTGGGACAGGCACAGGTCACTCTATTTTCCCATCAGGAAGAAGAATCAAGCACAAGCTCAGCCTGCCCCCCGAACCAGAAGAGGGCCTGAAGCAATCCTGCGCTTTTGCGGCCAGCTCCCAAAAAAGCGAGTTGAAAAATGGAGCTCAGGGGCACTGCAATTCACAAACCTGCAGAGTTTTAAATGATACCTCTCGTCCACAAATATATTAAGGGAAGGCAACGAAGAGGCTTTGAAAGCAAGGCAGAATTGCAGGAAACAGATTTCAGGAGGTAGATTCGAATCGCCTTGAAAGCACATGAAAAGCGGCAAAACGTGGACAATGATGCCCTTGGCCAAAAAGGGCGTATGCGTTTTTTCCTGAATATATTCAGGAAAAAACGCATACGCCCTTTTTGGCCAACCAAGCAACCTGGAAAGGCCAATCAGCGCTCCAAAGAAGTCTCGCTTCCCAGCGGGCAAAAGGGCCATGCGGAAAAAAGTGTCCAAACCAGAAATGCAGGACCGGCCATGGAGAAATGGGAGCCTTGCTACGCTGATGGGTGGGATGTAAATTGCCAACAGCCACTCTGGAGAAGTGTACGGTGTGTTCTGAAACATCTAAAAAACACAGCTTGGAGAGCATAGGGCACTTCCACTCATGGGCGTATAAATTGGGAAAACTAAAAATCAGCAAGACACAGGCACCCCAAAGTTTAGGGCTGCTCTGTTGACAAAAACCCCCACTTCATTACACCTTAAATATCCTAGGAAAGAGAAAAATGGATAAAGAAGTTGTGGTCCTCATGTACAATGGAATATCACTCAGCCATGAAATCAACGTCATAAGGCTAGTAGCAGCACGATGAGTGGATTTAGGTACGACGATTCTAAGTGAAATAAGTCACACAGAAAAAGACACTTATCATAAGATATCACTTCTAGAGGGAATGTAAAAACCGCTACACTTGAACTGAATTGCAAAACAGAACAGAGTCACACGTTTAGGAAACACACTATGGCTGCTGAACGGGAAAGGTGAGGTGGGGTGATGCATAAAACAAGGGTTTCAAATTAGCTCCGATACCGTTCCATAAACCCAATATGTAAGAGACAAGACCTATTCCTTTTTCAGTGAACTGGACTCAACACCCCCTATTCACCGCACAAGAATATATCTGACTAGTAAGAATCTTCAAACCTATGTATTGATATCTCTCTGTAAGTGAGTCAAGGGGGTGTAAAGCGGCATAAACACAGCCGTGAAAAGCAGCTAAACCCCATTATAAAAATAAATTACTTTTCAAAACCCGTGAAACAAAGACAGTGAAAGAGAGAGAAATTCTTACAAAATTCGTTCAGGGGCTGTGATGCAACCTGGATTGACCATATCTAGACCCACAGCTGATTGAGACATAAGGGTGGACACTCTTGGGGCTGAGAGGTTCGGTGAGGTTGGGTGAGCCAACGCAGACCCTTTCAAGTAATACTGCATGGTACCCATCCCATGGGTCCCAAATCTCCAGGTTCAAGGGCATCTTCCTACGTCGAAAACAGGCATGAGAAACCCAGAAGATGGTACACCGTGTGATCGGGAAAGGTTTTCTAAAACGCACCTCATTTCTCATCTCCTTTACTCGGGTTCGCCATTCCAGCCGATTTACTAGCCATCTCTCTCCTTGGAGAATCAGCACCTTTAACCTCCTGTTCCGTACAGGTTGCAATTTGTCCTGAGGATGAACGGGAAGAGGGGGAACCAATGAGAGACTAGCTCTAGGTGTTGGGACAGGCACAGGTCACTCTATTTTCCATCAGGAAGAAGAATTAAGCACAAGCTCAGCCTGCCCCCCAGAACCAGAAGAGGGCCTGAAGCAATCCTGCGCTTTTGCGGCCAGCTCCCAAAAAAGCGAGTTGAAAAATGGAGCTCAGGGGCACTGCAATTCACAAACCTGCAGAGTTTTAAATGATACCTCTCGTCCACAAATATATTAAGGGAAGGCAACGAAGAGGCTTTGAAAGCAAGGCAGAATTGCAGGAAACAGATTTCAGGAGGTAGATTCGAATCGCCTTGAAAGCACATGAAAAGCGGCAAAACGTGGACAATGATGCCCTTGGCCAAAAAGGGCGTATGCGTTTTTTCCTGAATATATTCAGGAAAAAACGCATACGCCCTTTTTGGCCAACCAAGCAACCTGGAAAGGCCAATCAGCGCTCCAAAGAAGTCTCGCTTCCCAGCGGGCAAAAGGGCCATGCGGAAAAAAGTGTCCAAACCAGAAATGCAGGACCGGCCATGGAGAAATGGGAGCCTTGCGACGCTGATGGGTGGGATGTAAATTGCCAACAGCCACTCTGGAGAAGTGTACGGTGTGTCCTGAAACATCTAAAACACACAGCTTGGAGAGCATAGGGCACTTCCACTCATGGGCGTATAAATTGGGAAAACTAAAGATCAGCAAGACACAGGCACCCCAAAGTTTAGGGCTGCTCTGTGGACAAGAACCCCCACTTCATTACACCTTAAATATCCTAGGAAAGCGAAAAATGGATAAAGAAGTTGTGGTCCTCATGTACAATGGAATATCACTCAGCCATGAAATCAACGTCATAAGGCTAGTAGCAGCACGATGAGTGGATTTAGGTACGACGATTCTAAGTGAAATAAGTCACACAGAAAAAGACACTTATCATAATATATCACTTCTAGAGGGAATGTAAAACCCGCTACACTTGAACTGAATTGCAAAACAGAACAGAGTCACACGTTTAGGAAACACACTATGGCTGCTGAATGGGAAAGGTGAGGTGGGGTGATGCATAAAACAAGGGTTTCAAATTAGCTCCGATACCGTTCCATAAACCCAATATGTAAGAGACAAGACCTATTCCTTTTTCAGTGAACTGGACTCAACACCCCCTATTCACCGCACAAGAATATATCTGACTAGTAAGAATCTTCAAACCTATGTATTGATATCTCTCTGTAAGTGAGTCAAGGGGGTGTAAAGCGGCATAAACACAGCCGTGAAAAGCAGCTAAACCCATTATAAAAATAAATTACTTTTCAAAACCCGTGAAACAAAGACAGTGAAAGAGAGAGAAATTCTTACAAAATTGGTTCAGGGGCTGTGATGCAACCTGGATTGACCATATCTAGACCCACAGCTGATTGAGACATAAGGGTGGACACTCTTGGGGCTGAGAGGTTCGGTGAGGTTGGGTGAGCCAACGCAGACCCTTTCAAGTAATACTGCATGGTACCCATCCCATGGGTCCCAAATCTCCAGGTTCAAGGGCATCTTCCTATGTCGAAAACAGGCATGAGAAACCCAGAAGATGGTACACCGTGTGATCCAGAAAGGTTTCTAAAACGCACCTCATTTCTCATCTCCTTTGCTCGGGTTCGCCATTCCAGCCGATTTACTAGCCATCTCCCTCCTTGGAGAATCAGCACCTTTAACCTCCTGTTCCGTACAGGTTGCAATTTGTCCTGAGGATGAACGGGAAGAGGGGGAACCAATGAGAGACTAGCTCTAGGTGTTGGGACAGGCACAGGTCACTCTATTTTCCCATCAGGAAGAAGAATCAAGCACAAGCTCAGCCTGCCCCCCGAACCAGAAGAGGGCCTGAAGCAATCCTGCGCTTTTGCGGCCAGCTCCCAAAAAAGCGAGTTGAAAAATGGAGCTCAGGGGCACTGCAATTCACAAACCTGCAGAGTTTTAAATGATACCTCTCGTCCACAAATATATTAAGGGAAGGCAACGAAGAGGCTTTGAAAGCAAGGCAGAATTGCAGGAAACAGATTTCAGGAGGTAGATTCGAATCGCCTTGAAAGCACATGAAAAGCGGCAAAACGTGGACAATGATGCCCTTGGCCAAAAAGGGCGTATGCGTTTTTTCCTGAATATATTCAGGAAAAAACGCATACGCCCTTTTTGGCCAACCAAGCAACCTGGAAAGGCCAATCAGCGCTCCAAAGAAGTCTCGCTTCCCAGCGGGCAAAAGGGCCATGCGGAAAAAAGTGTCCAAACCAGAAATGCAGGACCGGCCATGGAGAAATGGGAGCCTTGCTACGCTGATGGGTGGGATGTAAATTGCCAACAGCCACTCTGGAGAAGTGTACGGTGTGTTCTGAAACATCTAAAAAACACAGCTTGGAGAACATAGGGCACTTCCACTCATGGGCGTATAAATTGGGAAAACTAAAAATCAGCAAGACACAGGCACCCCAAAGTTTAGGGCTGCTCTGTTGACAAAAACCCCCACTTCATTACACCTTAAATATCCTAGGAAAGAGAAAAATGGATAAAGAAGTTGTGGTCCTCATGTACAATGGAATATCACTCAGCCATGAAATCAACGTCATAAGGCTAGTAGCAGCACGATGAGTGGATTTAGGTACGACGATTCTAAGTGAAATAAGTCACACAGAAAAAGACACTTATCATAAGATATCACTTCTAGAGGGAATGTAAAAACCGCTACACTTGAACTGAATTGCAAAACAGAACAGAGTCACACGTTTAGGAAACACACTATGGCTGCTGAACGGGAAAGGTGAGGTGGGGTGATGCATAAAACAAGGGTTTCAAATTAGCTCCGATACCGTTCCATAAACCCAATATGTAAGAGACAAGACCTATTCCTTTTTCAGTGAACTGGACTCAACACCCCCTATTCACCGCACAAGAATATATCTGACTAGTAAGAATCTTCAAACCTATGTATTGATATCTCTCTGTAAGTGAGTCAAGGGGGTGTAAAGCGGCATAAACACAGCCGTGAAAAGCAGCTAAACCCCATTATAAAAATAAATTACTTTTCAAAACCCGTGAAACAAAGACAGTGAAAGAGAGAGAAATTCTTACAAAATTCGTTCAGGGGCTGTGATGCAACCTGGATTGACCATATCTAGACCCACAGCTGATTGAGACATAAGGGTGGACACTCTTGGGGCTGAGAGGTTCGGTGAGGTTGGGTGAGCCAACGCAGACCCTTTCAAGTAATACTGCATGGTACCCATCCCATGGGTCCCAAATCTCCAGGTTCAAGGGCATCTTCCTACGTCGAAAACAGGCATGAGAAACCCAGAAGATGGTACACCGTGTGATCGGGAAAGGTTTTCTAAAACGCACCTCATTTCTCATCTCCTTTACTCGGGTTCGCCATTCCAGCCGATTTACTAGCCATCTCTCTCCTTGGAGAATCAGCACCTTTAACCTCCTGTTCCGTACAGGTTGCAATTTGTCCTGAGGATGAAGGGGAAGAGGGGGAACCAATGAGAGACTAGCTCTAGGTGTTGGGACAGGCACAGGTCACTCTATTTTCCCATCAGGAAGAAGAATTAAGCACAAGCTCAGCCTGCCCCCCAGAACCAGAAGAGGGCCTGAAGCAATCCTGCGCTTTTGCGGCCATCTCCCAAAAAAGCAAGTTGAAAAATGGAGCTCAGGGGCACTGCAATTCACAAACCTGCACAGTTTTAAATGATACCTCTCGTCCACAAATATATTAAGGGAAGGCAACGAAGAGGCTTTGAAAGCAAGGCAGAATTGCAGGAAACAGATTTCAGGAGGTAGATTCGAATCGCCTTGAAAGCACATGAAAAGCGGCAAAACGTGGACAATGATGCCCTTGGCCAAAAAGGGCGTATGCGTTTTTTCCTGAATATATTCAGGAAAAAACGCATACGCCCTTTTTGGCCAACCAAGCAACCTGGAAAGGCCAATCAGCGCTCCAAAGAAGTCTCGCTTCCCAGCGGGCAAAAGGGCCATGCGGAAAAAAGTGTCCAAACCAGAAATGCAGGACCGGCCATGGAGAAATGGGAGCCTTGCGACGCTGATGGGTGGGATGTAAATTGCCAACAGCCACTCTGGAGAAGTGTACGGTGTGTCCTGAAACATCTAAAACACACAGCTTGGAGAGCATAGGGCACTTCCACTCATGGGCGTATAAATTGGGAAAACTAAAGATCAGCAAGACACAGGCACCCCAAAGTTTAGGGCTGCTCTGTGGACAAGAACCCCCACTTCATTACACCTTAAATATCCTAGGAAAGAGAAAAATGGATAAAGAAGTTGTGGTCCTCATGTACAATGGAATATCACTCAGCCATGAAATCAACGTCATAAGGCTAGTAGCAGCACGATGAGTGGATTTAGGTACGACGATTCTAAGTGAAATAAGTCACACAGAAAAAGACACTTATCATAAGATATCACTTCTAGAGGGAATGTAAAACCCGCTACACTTGAACTGAATTGCAAAACAGAACAGAGTCACACGTTTAGGAAACACACTATGGCTGCTGAATGGGAAAGGTGAGGTGGGGTGATGCATAAAACAAGGGTTTCAAATTAGCTCCGATACCGTTCCATAAACCCAATATGTAAGAGACAAGACCTATTCCTTTTTCAGTGAACTGGACTCAACACCCCCTATTCACCGCACAAGAATATATCTGACTAGTAAGAATCTTCAAACCTATGTATTGATATCTCTCTGTAAGTGAGTCAAGGGGGTGTAAAGCGGCATAAACACAGCCGTGAAAAGCAGCTAAACCCCATTATAAAAATAAATTACTTTTCAAAACCCGTGAAACAAAGACAGTGAAAGAGAGAGAAATTCTTACAAAATTGGTTCAGGGGCTGTGATGCAACCTGGATTGACCATATCTAGACCCACAGCTGATTGAGACATAAGGGTGGACACTCTTGGGGCTGAGAGGTTCGGTGAGGTTGGGTGAGCCAACGCAGACCCTTTCAAGTAATACTGCATGGTACCCATCCCATGGGTCCCAAATCTCCAGGTTCAAGGGCATCTTCCTATGTCGAAAACAGGCATGAGAAACCCAGAAGATGGTACACCGTGTGATCCAGAAAGGTTTCTAAAACGCACCTCATTTCTCATCTCCTTTGCTCGGGTTCGCCATTCCAGCCGATTTACTAGCCATCTCCCTCCTTGGAGAATCAGCACCTTTAACCTCCTGTTCCGTACAGGTTGCAATTTGTCCTGAGGATGAACGGGAAGAGGGGGAACCAATGAGAGACTAGCTCTAGGTGTTGGGACAGGCACAGGTCACTCTATTTTCCCATCAGGAAGAAGAATCAAGCACAAGCTCAGCCTGCCCCCCGAACCAGAAGAGGGCCTGAAGCAATCCTGCGCTTTTGCGGCCAGCTCCCAAAAAAGCGAGTTGAAAAATGGAGCTCAGGGGCACTGCAATTCACAAACCTGCAGAGTTTTAAATGATACCTCTCGTCCACAAATATATTAAGGGAAGGCAACGAAGAGGCTTTGAAAGCAAGGCAGAATTGCAGGAAACAGATTTCAGGAGGTAGATTCGAATCGCCTTGAAAGCACATGAAAAGCGGCAAAACGTGGACAATGATGCCCTTGGCCAAAAAGGGCGTATGCGTTTTTTCCTGAATATATTCACGAAAAAACGCATACGCCCTTTTTGGCCAACCAAGCAACCTGGAAAGGCCAATCAGCGCTCCAAAGAAGTCTCGCTTCCCAGCGGGCAAAAGGGCCATGCGGAAAAAAGTGTCCAAACCAGAAATGCAGGACCGGCC